>NC_134825.1:170251906-170290204 GCF_004210375.1 Tachypleus tridentatus
TTGAGCTGGTTCAACGGCGACCTTTAGGAATTATAACACTAGAATTCAAGGCTTGATCCATGTGGTGAGCACAATACCGATAGATCATTGTACATTTTTATATCTGAATAAACAAACAACCCTGTGTTATTTTTAGAAGGATAACTAGTAAGGCTTAACATATCAACAATTTTTAGAAGGGCAGCATGTTAAGGCTCAACATATCAACAATTTTTAGAAGGACAGCTAGTAAGGCTTAACATATCAACAATTTTTAGAAGGACAGCTAGTAAGGTTTAACATATCAAAAATTTTCTTCTTCTTTTGTACGCCTTCTTAGAGCCTTCATTGAAATGAATCTAATTGAAAACTATTATTCGAATTAACCTAAACTGATGGATATCCACGAATACGTTTACTTAGCTGGTTTCCATGTTGAATCTTTGCTACGAGATGAAACCACATATATTTAAAAAATCAAGGGGTAACAGAACGTATTTTTGGACAGGAGTCTGAACTGATGAGGTTTGCCCCCCAATGGCACAGCGCTATGTCTGCTATACTTTGGATTTCAATACCCGTGGTGAGCAGAGCACAGATAGCCCATTGTGTTGCTTTTTGCCAAACTTGAAAACAAACAAACAAACAAACCAATGAGGTTTCTTGTTTAAACTTAAGAATTCTCACCTTTTATTGGATGGTATATTTTCTTTATACTAGCTTGGAAAACACTCACAGTGACATTTCATTAATATAGCAGGTAAACGATTGTAGATTGGTATAAACTTGTCTTATCTGGTACTTTAGAAGTAAGCCATTATTTATTAAAGTGTTCAAGCTTCATTACGTAAGACTATGAAATAAGTAATGAGATCATCCAGATTGTTTAGGTGTTCATAATTAAGCGCAAACATACACAATGGGCTGTCTGTACTCCGTCCACCACGGGTATCGAAACCAGCTTTGTGGAGGAGTCCACAGACATACTGCCATGCCACTGTGGAGCTTACGAACCGATACTTTTAAATAAGTCATACATTTCTTCCTTTACAATGGATATTTTTCTTCTGACAACAAATTAGATCTTTATCTGAGTAGTGTTTCATTGTATCTGCTTTCGACATTACTATATTTTGTTTTAATGAATAAGGTTTAGGCTTGTTTGGAATTCCGCGCAAAGCTACACGAGAGGTATCTGCGCAAGCCGTCCCTAATTTAGCAGTGTGAGACCAGAGGGAAGGCAACTAATCATCACCACCCACCGCCAAATCTTGGGCTATTCCTTTACCAACGAATAGTGGGATTGACCGTCACATTACAACGCTTCCACGGCTGAAAGGGAGAGCATGTTTAGTGCGATGAGGACTCGAACCCGCGACCTTTTCGAGTCGAGTGCCTTAACCACCTGGCCATGCCGGGCATAAATAAAGTAGTGATTAAAGAATACACCAAACGTGAGATTCTGTAAAATTCCCAACAGAAATATGACATTTGTTATGACTTTTAGAAGGTTCATAATGTACTGACCATTTCAAATATTTGAATGATGAACAGAGACATAATTTCGTTTACAATTAACTGCCATAAAGAGACCATCTTACTATTTGTCCTTCTTTTTGTTGTTGTAAATCTTCGTTCACAACTCGGAAAAGAAACTTTTCAGACTTTTTGGCACACTTTTGTAATTTTCATCCCAACTTTGGCCTGGCATGGCCAGATGGTTAGGGCGCACGACTCTCGATTTGAGGGTCGCGGGTTTGAATCCGGTCACACCCAACGCGTTCGTCTTTTCAGGTGTGGGGAATTTATAAGTCATATACAAATACGCAAACACTCAAACTGACTCTTGAATAATTATCTGAATTACTTTCAGAAAATTTGGCAAAGAAATGATTTACTGTGTGGGTTTGATCGTTAGTACATACATGATGAAAATAGACCGAAGTACCTATTTCTCATTAGTATGTATTTTAGGCATAAACATATCAAAAAGCCATATATTACTAGACTATAAAAAACAAACTAGCTTAAGGTTAATATCTCAACATTTAATAAAAGATTTTATTAATTATGACGGATGTTATTGGGTAAAGAACTGGTACATACATGGACATTTGCTCTGAAAGGGGTCGGAGCAAGTACTATTTACTCCGACCACAATGTATCTTCATCATTATTATTCCGCAGTAAAAAAAAAAAAAATTAATATCACAGACAGGAGGAAGAGGTCCAAGCGAATCTGACCTTCCCTGGTCTATAAGGTCAAAAACTCGACAAAGAGAAGCGGTTTCCTGCAAGGTTAATCTGGTGAAAACTTTACTTAAGAGAGTTTTATACGGTCATCCAATGGGGCAGTGGGACATTTCTGTGCACTCCAGCTTATCTGTCACTGTTTCAAGTTCTTAATGTTAATGTAGTGCACATTTCTGTGTACTCCAACTTATCTGTCACTGTTTCAAGTCCTTAATGTTAATGTAGTGCACATTTCTGTGTACTCCAGCTTATCTGTCACTGTTTCAAGTCCTTAATGTTAATTTAGTGCACATTTCTGTGTACTCCAGCTTATCTGTCACTGTTTCAAGTTCTTAATGTTAATGTAGTGCACATTTCTGTGTACTCCAACTTATCTGTCACTGTTTCAAGTCCTTAATGTTAATTTAGTGCACATTTCTGTGTACTACAGCTTATCTGTCTCTGTTTCAAGTTCTTACTGTTAATGTAGTGCACATTTCTGTGTACTCCAACTTATCTGTCACTGTTTCAAGTTCTTAATGTTAATGTAATGCACATTTCTGTGTACTCCAACTTATCTGTCACTGTTTCAAGTTCTTACTGTTAATGTAGTGCACATTTCTGTGTACTCCAACTTATCTGTCACTGTTTCAAGTTCTTAATGTTAATGTAATGCACATTTCTGTGTACTCCAACTTATCTGTCACTGTTTCAAGTTCTTAATGTTAATGTAGTGCACATTTCTGTGAACTCCAGCTTATCTGTCACTGTTTCAAGTTCTTAATGTTAATGTAGTGCACATTTCTGTGTACTCCAACTTATCTGTCACTGTTTCAAGTCCTTAATGTTAATTTAGTGCACATTTCTGTGTACTCCAGCTTATCTGTCTCTGTTTCAAGTTCTTACTGTTAATGTAGTGCACATTTCTGTGTACTCCAACTTATCTGTCACTGTTTCAAGTTCTTAATGTTAATGTAATGCACATTTCTGTGTACTCCAACTTATCTGTCTCTGTTTCAAGTTCTTACTGTTAATGTAGTGCACATTTCTGTGTACTCCAACTTATCTGTCACTGTTTCAAGTTCTTAATGTTAATGTAATGCACATTTCTGTGTACTCCAGCTTATCTGTCACTGTTTCAAGTCCTTAATGTTAATTTAGTGCACATTTCTGTGTACTCCAGCTTATCTGTCACTGTTTCAAGTCCTTAATGTTAATGTAGTGCACATTTCTGTGTACTCCAGCTTATCTGTCACTGTTTCAAGTTCTTAATGTTAATGTAGTGCACATTTCTGTGTACTCCAACTTATCTGTCACTGTTTCAAGTTCTTAATGTTAATTTAGTGCACATTTCTGTGTACTCCAGCTTATCTGTCTCTGTTTCAAGTTCTTAATGTTAATGTAGTGCACATTTCTGTGTACTCAACTTATCTGTCACTGTTTCAAGTTCTTAATGTTAATGTAATGCACATTTCTGTGTACTCCAACTTATCTGTCTCTGTTTCAAGTTCTTACTGTTAATGTAGTGCACATTTCTGTGTACTCCAACTTATCTGTCACTGTTTCAAGTTCTTACTGTTAATGTAGTGCACATTTCTGTGTACTCCAACTTATCTGTCTCTGTTTCAAGTTCTTAATGTTAATGTAATGCACATTTCTGTGTTATCCAACTTATCTGTCTTTGTTTCAAGTTCTTAATGTTAATTTAGTGCACATTTCTGTGTACTCCAGCTTATCTGTCTCTGTTTCAAGTTATTAATGTTAATGTAGTGCACATTTCTGTGCACTCCAGCTTATCTGTCACTGTTTCAAGTTCTTAATGTTAATGTAGTGCACATTTCTGTGAACTCCAGCTTATCTGTCACTGTTTCAAGTCTTTAATGTTAATGTAGTGCACATTTCTGTTTACTCCAGCTTATCTGTCACTGTTTCAAGTTCTTAATGTTAATGTAGTGCACATTTCTGTGTACTCCAACTTATCTGTCACTGTTTCAAGTCCTTAATGTTAATGTAGTGCACATTTCTGTGTACTCCAACTTATCTGTCACTGTTTCAAGTTCTTAATGTTAATGTAGTGCACATTTCTGTGTACTCCAGCTTATCTGTCACTGTTTCAAGTTCTTAATGTTAATTTAGTGCACATTTCTGTGTACTCCAACTTATCTGTCTCTGTTTCAAGTCCTTAATGTTAATTTAGTGCACATTTCTGTGTACTCCAGCTTATCTGTCACTGTTTCAAGTTCTTAATGTTAATTTAGTGCACATTTCTGTGTACTCCAGATTATCTGTCACTGTTTGAAGTTCTTAATGTTAATGTAGTGCACATTTCTGTGTACTCCAACTTATCTGTCACTGTTTCAAGTTCTTAATGTTAATGTAATGCTCATTTCTGTGTACTCCAACTTATCTGTCACTGTTTCAAGTTCTTAATGTTAATGTAGTGAACATTTCTGTGTACTCCAGCTTATCTGTCTCTGTTTCAAGTTCTTAATGTTAATGTAGTGCACATTTCTGTGTACTCCAGCTTATCTGTCTCTGTTTCAAGTCCTTAATGTTAATTTAGTGCACATTTCTGTGTACTCCAACTTATCTGTCACTGTTTCAAGTTCTTAATGTTAATGTAGTGCACATTTCTGTGTACTCCAACTTATCTGTCACTGTTTCAAGTTCTTAATGTTAATGTAATGCACATTTCTGTGTACTCCAGCTTATCTGTCTCTGTTTTCAAGTTCTTAATGTTAATTTAGTGCACATTTCTGTGTACTCCAGCTTATCTGTCTCTGTTTCAAGTTATTAATGTTAATGTAGTGCACATTTCTGTGTACTCCAGCTTATCTGTCACTGTTTCAAGTCCTTAATGTTAATTTAGTGCACATTTCTGTGTTATCCAACTTATCTGTCTTTGTTTCAAGTTCTTAATGTTAATTTAATGCACATTTCTGTGTACTCCAACTTATCTGTCTCTGTTTCAAGTTCTTAATGTTAATTTAGTGCACATTTCTGTGTACTCCAACTTATCTGTCACTGTTTCAAGTTCTTAATGTTAATGTAGTGCACATTTCTGTGTACTCCAGCTTATCTGTCTCTGTTTCAAGTTCTTAATGTTAATGTAGTGCACATTTCTGTGTACTCCAACTTATCTGTCACTGTTTCAAGTTCTTAATGTTAATGTAGTGCACATTTCTGTGTACTCCAACTTATCTGTCACTGTTTCAAGTTCTTAATGTTAATGTAGTGCACATTTCTGTGTACTCCAGCTTATCTGTCACTGTTTCAAGTCCTTAATGTTAATTTAGTGCACATTTCTGTGTACTCCAGCTTATCTGTCTCTGTTTCAAGTTATTACTGTTAATGTAGTGCACATTTCTGTGTACTCCAACTTATCTGTCACTGTTTCAAGTTCTTAATGTTAATGTAGTGCACATTTCTGTGTACTCCAGCTTATCTGTCACTGTTTCAAGTTCTTAATGTTAATTTAGTGCACATTTCTGTGTACTCCAACTTATCTGTCTCTGTTTCAAGTTCTTAATGTTAATTTAGTGCACATTTCTGTGTACTCCAACTTATCTGTCTCTGTTTCAAGTCCTTAATGTTAATTTAGTGCACATTTCTGTGTACTCCAGCTTATCTGTCACTGTTTCAAGTTCTTAATGTTAATTTAGTGCACATTTCTGTGTACTCCAGCTTATCTGTCACTGTTTGAAGTTCTTAATGTTACTGTAGTGCACATTTCTGTGTACTCCAACTTATCTGTCACTGTTTCAAGTTCTTAATGTTAATGTAATGCACATTTCTGTGTACTCCAACTTATCTGTCACTGTTTCAAGTTCTTAATGTTAATGTAATGCACATTTCTGTGTACTCCAGCTTATCTGTCTCTGTTTCAAGTTCTTAATGTTAATGTAGTGCACATTTCTGTGTACTCCAGCTTATCTGTCTCTGTTTCAAGTCCTTAATGTTAATTTAGTGCACATTTCTGTGTACTCCAACGTATCTGTCACTGTTTCAAGTTCTTAATGTTAATGTAGTGCACATTTCTGTGTACTCCAACTTATCTGTCACTGTTTCAAGTTCTTAATGTTAATGTAATGCACATTTCTGTGTACTCCAGCTTATCTGTCTCTGTTTTAAGTTCTTAATGTTAATTTAGTGCACATTTCTGTGTACTCCAGCTTATCTGTCTCTGTTTCAAGTTATTAATGTTAATGTAGTGCACATTTCTGTGTACTCCAGCTTATCTGTCACTGTTTCAAGTCCTTAATGTTAATTTAGTGCATATTTCTGTGCACTCCAGCTTATCTGTCACTGTTTCAAGTCCTTAATGTTAATTTAGTGCACATTTCTGTGTACTCCAGCTTATCTGTCTCTGTTTCAAGTTCTTAATGTTAATGTAGTGCACATTTCTGTGTACTCCAACTTATCTGTCACTGTTTCAAGTTCTTAATGTTAATGTAGTGCACATTTCTGTGTACTCCAGCTTATCTGTCACTGTTTCAAGTTCTTAATGTTAATTTAGTGCACATTTCTGTGTACTCCAACTTATCTGTCTCTGTTTCAAGTTCTTAATGTTAATTTAGTGCACATTTCTGTGTACTCCAACTTATCTGTCTCTGTTTCAAGTCCTTAATGTTAATTTAGTGCACATTTCTGTGTACTCCAGCTTATCTGTCACTGTTTCAAGATCTTAATGTTAATTTAGTGCACATTTCTGTGTACTCCAGATTATCTGTCACTGGTTGAAGTTCTTAATGTTAATGTAGTGCACATTTCTGTGTACTCCAACTTATCTGTCACTGTTTCAAGTTCTTAATGTTAATGTAATGCACATTTCTGTGTACTCCAACTTATCTGTCACTGTTTCAAGTTCTTAATGTTAATGTAATGAACATTTCTGTGTACTCCAGCTTATCTGTCTCTGTTTCAAGTTCTTAATGTTAATGTAGTGCACATTTCTGTGTACTCCAGCTTATCTGTCTCTGTTTCAAGTCCTTAATGTTAATTTAGTGCACATTTCTGTGTACTCCAACTTATCTGTCACTGTTTCAAGTTCTTAATGTTAATGTAGTGCACATTTCTGTGTACTCCAACTTATCTGTCACTGTTTCAAGTTCTTAATGTTAATGTAATGCACATTTCTGTGTACTCCAGCTTATCTGTCTCTGTTTCAAGTTCTTAATGTTAATTTAGTGCACATTTCTGTGTACTCCAGCTTATCTGTCTCTGTTTCAAGTTCTTAATGTTAATGTAGTGCACATTTCTGTGTACTCCAGCTTATCTGTCACTGTTTCAAGTCCTTAATGTTAATTTAGTGCACATTTCTGTGTACTCCAGCTTATCTGTCACTGGTTGAAGTTCTTAATGTTAATGTAATGAACATTTCTGTGTACTCCAACTTATCTGTAACTGTTTCAAGTTCTTAATGTTAATGTAATGAACATTTCTGTGTACTCCAACTTATCTGTCACTGTTTCAAGTTCTTAATGTTAATGTAGTGCACATTTCTGTGTACTCCAGCTTATCTGTCTCTGTTTTAAGTTCTTAATGTTAATGTAGTGCACATTTCTGTGTACTCCAACTTATCTGTCACTGTTTCAAGTTCTTAATGTTAATGTAGTGCACATTTCTGTGTACTCCAACTTATCTGTCACTGTTTCAAGTTCTTAATGTTAATGTAGTGCACATTTCTGTGTACTCCAGCTTATCTGTCTCTGTTTCAAGTTCTTAATGTTAATTTAATGCACATTTCTGTGTACTCCAACTTATCTGTCACTGTTTCAAGTTCTTAATGTTAATTTAGTGCACATTTCTGTGTATCCAACTTATCTGTCTCTGTTTCAAGTTCTTAATGTTAATTTAATGCACATTTCTGTGTACTCCAATTTATCTGTCTCTGTTTCAAGTTCTTAATGTTAATTTAGTGCACATTTCTGTGTACTCCAACTTATCTGTCTCTGTTTCAAGTCCTTAATGTTAATTTAGTGCACATTTCTGTGTACTCCAGCTTATCTGTCACTGTTTCAAGTTCTTAATGTTAATGTAGTGCACATTTCTGTGTACTCCAACTTATCTGTCACTGTTTCAAGTTCTTAATGTTAATGTAGTGCACATTTCTGTGTACTCCAACTTATCTGTCACTGTTTCAAGTTCTTAATGTTAATGTAGTGCACATTTCTGTGTACTCCAGCTTATCTGTCTCTGTTTCAAGTTCTTAATGTTAATTTAATGCACATTTCTGTGTACTCCAACTTATCTGTTACTGTTTCAAGTCCTTAATGTTAATTTAGTGCACATTTCTGTGCACTCCAGCTTATCTGTCACTGTTTCAAGTTCTTAATGTTAATGTAGTGCACATTTCTGTGTACTCCAGCTTATCTGTCACTGTTTCAAGTCTTTAATGTTAATGTAGTGCACATTTCTGTTTACTCCAGCTTATCTGTCACTGTTTCAAGTTCTTAATGTTAATGTAGTGCACATTTCTGTGTACTCCAACTTATCTGTCACTGTTTCAAGTTCTTAATGTTAATGTAGTGCACATTTCTGTGTACTCCAACTTATCTGTCTCTGTTTCAAGTCCTTAATGTTAATTTAGTGCACATTTCTGTGTACTCCAGCTTATCTGTCACTGTTTCAAGTTCTTAATGTTAATTTAGTGCACATTTCTGTGTACTCCAGATTATCTGTCACTGTTTCAAGTTCTTAATGTTAATGTAGTGCACATTTCTGTGTACTCCAACTTATCTGTCACTGTTTCAAGTTCTTAATGTTAATGTAATGCTCATTTCTGTGTACTCCAACTTATCTGTCACTGTTTCAAGTTCTTAATGTTAATGTAATGAACATTTCTGTGTACTCCAGCTTATCTGTCTCTGTTTCAAGTTCTTAATGTTAATGTAGTGCACATTTCTGTGTACTCCAGCTTATCTGTCTCTGTTTCAAGTCCTTAATGTTAATTTAGTGCACATTTCTGTGTACTCCAACTTATCTGTCACTGTTTCAAGTTCTTAATGTTAATGTAGTGCACATTTCTGTGTACTCCAACTTATCTGTCACTGTTTCAAGTTCTTAATGTTAATGTAATGCACATTTCTGTGTACTCCAGCTTATCTGTCTCTGTTTTAAGTTCTTAATGTTAATTTAGTGCACATTTCTGTGTACTCCAGCTTATCTGTCTCTGTTTCAAGTTCTTAATGTTAATGTAGTGCACATTTCTGTGTACTCCAGCTTATCTGTCACTGTTTCAAGTCCTTAATGTTAATTTAGTGCACATTTCTGTGTTATCCAACTTATCTGTCTTTGTTTCAAGTTCTTAATGTTAATTTAATGCTTATTTCTGTGTACTCCAATTTATCTGTCTCTGTTTCAAGTTCTTAATGTTAATTTAGTGCACATTTCTGTGTACTCCAACTTATCTGTCACTGTTTCAAGTTCTTAATGTTAATGTAGTGCACATTTCTGTGTACTCCAGCTTATCTGTCTCTGTTTTAAGTTCTTAATGTTAATGTAGTGCACATTTCTGTGTACTCCAACTTATCTGTCACTGTTTCAAGTTCTTAATGTTAATGTAGTGCACATTTCTGTGTACTCCAACTTATTTGTCACTGTTTCAAGTTCTTAATATTAATGTAGTGCACATTTCTGTGTACTCCAGCTTATCTGTCACTGTTTCAAGTTCTTAATGTTAATTTAGTGCACATTTCTGTGTACTCCAGCTTATCTGTCTCTGTTTCAAGTTCTTAATGTTAATGTAGTGCACATTTCTGTGTACTCCAACTTATCTGTCACTGTTTCAAGTTCTTAATGTTAATGTAGTGCACATTTCTGTGTACTCCAGCTTATCTGTCACTGTTTCAAGTTCTTAATGTTAATTTAGTGCACATTTCTGTGTACTCCAACTTATCTGTCTCTGTTTCAAGTTCTTAATGTTAATTTAGTGCACATTTCTGTGTACTCCAACTTATCTGTCTCTGTTTCAAGTCCTTAATGTTAATTTAGTGCACATTTCTGTGTACTCCAGCTTATCTGTCACTGTTTCAAGTTCTTAATGTTAATTTAGTGCACATTTCAGTGTACTCCAGATTATCTGTCACTGGTTGAAGTTCTTAATGTTAATGTAGTGCACATTTCTGTGTACTCCAACTTATCTGTCACTGTTTCAAGTTCTTAATGTTAATGTAATGCACATTTCTGTGTACTCCAACTTATCTGTCACTGTTTCAAGTTCTTAATGTTAATGTAATGAACATTTCTGTGTACTCCAGCTTATCTGTCTCTGTTTCAAGTTCTTAATGTTAATGTAGTGCACATTTCTGTGTACTCCAGCTTATCTGTCTCTGTTTCAAGTTCTTAATGTTAATTTAGTGCACATTTCTGTGTACTCCAACTTATCTGTCACTGTTTCAAGTTCTTAATGTTAATGTAGTGCACATTTCTGTGTACTCCAACTTATCTGTCACTGTTTCAAGTTCTTAATGTTAATGTAATGCACATTTCTGTGTACTCCAGCTTATCTGTCTCTGTTTTAAGTTCTTAATGTTAATTTAGTGCACATTTCTGTGTACTCCAGCTTATCTGTCTCTGTTTCAAGTTCTTAATGTTAATGTAGTGCACATTTCTGTGTACTCCAGCTTATCTGTCACTGTTTCAAGTTCTTAATGTTAATTTAGTGCATATTTCTGTGTACTCCAGCTTATCTGTCACTGGTTGAAGTTCTTAATGTTAATGTAATGAACATTTCTGTGTACTCCAACTTATCTGTCACTGTTTCAAGTTCTTAATGTTAATGTAATGAACATTTCTGTGTACTCCAACTTATCTGTCACTGTTTCAAGTTCTTAATGTTAATGTAGTGCACATTTCTGTGTACTCCAGCTTATCTGTCTCTGTTTTAAGTTCTTAATGTTAATGTAGTGCACATTTCTGTGTACTCCAACTTATCTGTCACTGTTTCAAGTTCTTAATGTTAATGTAGTGCACATTTCTGTGTACTCCAACTTATTTGTCACTGTTTCAAGTTCTTAATATTAATGTAGTGCACATTTCTGTGTACTCCAGCTTATTTGTCTCTGTTTCAAGTTCTTAATGTTAATTTAATGCACATTTCTGTGTACTCCAACTTATCTGTCACTGTTTCAAGTCCTTAATGTTAATTTAGTGCACATTTCTGTGTTATCCAACTTATCTGTCTTTGTTTCAAGTTCTTAATGTTAATTTAATGCACATTTCTGTGTACTCCAATTTATCTGTCTCTGTTTCAAGTTCTTAATGTTAATTTAGTGCACATTTCTGTGTACTCCAACTTATCTGTCTCTGTTTCAAGTCCTTAATGTTAATTTAGTGCACATTTCTGTGTACTCCAGCTTATCTGTCACTGTTTCAAGTTCTTATTGTTAATGTAGTGCACATTTCTGTGTACTCCAACTTATCTGTCACTGTTTCAAGTTCTTAATGTTAATGTAGTGCACATTTCTGTGTACTCCAACTTATTTGTCACTGTTTCAAGTTCTTAATGTTAATGTAGTGCACATTTCTGTGTACTCCAGCTCATTTGTCTCTGTTTCAAGTTCTTAATGTTAATTTAATGCACATTTCTGTGTACTCCAACTTATCTGTCACTGTTTCAAGTCCTTAATGTTAATTTAGTGCACATTTCTGTGTTATCCAATTTATCTGTCTCTGTTTCAAGTTCTTAATGTTAATTTAGTGCACATTTCTGTGTACTCCAGCTTATCTGTCACTGTTTCAAGTTCTTAATGTTAATTTAGTGCACATTTCTGTGTACTCCAGCTTATCTGTCACTGTTTCAAGTTCTTAATGTTAATGTAGTGCACATTTCTGTGTACTCCAGCTTATCTGTCACTGTTTGAAGTTCTTAATGTTAATGTAGTGCACATTTCTGTGTACTCCAACTTATCTGTCACTGTTTCAAGTTCTTAATGTTAATGTAATGAACATTTCTGTGTACTCCAACTTATCTGTCACTGTTTCAAGTTCTTAATGTTAATGTAGTGCACATTTCTGTGTGCTCCAACTTATCTGTCACTGTTTCAAGTTCTTAATGTTAATGTAGTGCACATTTCTGTGTACTGCAACTTATCTGTCACTGTTTCAAGTTCTTAATGTTAATGTAGTGCACATTTCTGTGTACTCCAACTTATCTGTCACTGTTTCAAGTTCTTAATGTTAATGTAGTGCACATTTCTGTGTAATCCAACTTATCTGTCTTTGTTTCAAGTTCTTAATGTTAATTTAATGCACATTTCTGTGTACTCCAACTTATCTGTCACTGTTTCAAGTTCTTAATGTTAATGTAGTGCACATTTCTGTGTACTCCAGCTTATCTGTCACTGTTTCAAGTTCTTAATGTAAATTTAATGCACATTTCTGTGTACTCCAACTTATCTGTCACTGTTTCAAGTTCTTAATGTTAATATAGTGCACATTTCTGTGTATTCCAGCTTATCTGTCTCTGTTTCAAGTTCTTAATGTTAATTTAGTGCACATTTCTGTGTACTCCAACTTATCTGTCACTGTTTCAAGTTCTTAATGTTAATGTAGTGCACATTTCTGTGTACTCCAACTTATCTGTCACTGTTTCAAGTTCTTAATGTTAATGTAGTGCACATTTCTGTGTACTCCAGCTTATCTGTCTCTGTTTCAAGTTCTTAATGTTAATTTAGTGCACATTTCTGTGTACTCCAGCTTATCTGTCTCTGTTTCAAGTTCTTAATGTTAATGTAGTGCACATTTCTGTGTACTCCAGCTTATCTGTCACTGTTTCAAGTTCTTAATGTTAATTTAGTGCATATTTCTGTGTACTCCAGCTTATCTGTCACTGGTTGAAGTTCTTAATGTTAATGTAGTGCACAATTCTGTGTACTCCAGCTTATCTGTCTCTGTTTCAAGTTATTAATGTTAATGTAGTGCACATTTCTGTGTACTCCAGCTTATCTGTCACTGTTTCAAGTCCTTAATGTTAATTTAGTGCATATTTCTGTGTACTCCAGCTTATCTGTCACTGGTTGAAGTTCTTAATGTTAATGTAATGAACATTTCTGTGTACTCCAACTTATCTGTCACTGTTTCAAGTTCTTAATGTTAATGTAGTGCACATTTCTGTGTACTCCAACTTATTTGTCACTGTTTCAAGTTCTTAATATTAATGTAGTGCACATTTCTGTGTACTCCAGCTTATTTGTCTCTGTTTCAAGTTCTTAATGTTAATTTAGTGCACATTTCTGTGTACTCCAGCTTATCTGTCTCTGTTTCAAATTCTTAATGTTAATTTAATGCACATTTCTGTGTACTCCAACTTATCTGTCACTGTTTCAAGTCCTTAATGTTAATTTAGTGCACATTTCTGTGTACTCCAGCTTATCTGTCACTGTTTCAAGTTCTTAATGTTAATGTAGTGCACATTTCTGTGTACTCCAGCTTATCTGTCACTGGTTGAAGTTCTTAATGTTAATGTAGTGCACATTTCTGTGTACTCCAACTTATCTGTCACTGTTTCAAGTTCTTAATGTTAATGTAGTGCACATTTCTGTGTACTCCAACTTATCTGTCACTGTTTCAAGTTCTTAATGTTAATGTATTGCACATTTCTGTGTACTGCAACTTATCTGTCACTGTTTCAAGTCCTTAATGTTAATGTAGTGCACATTTCTGTGTACTCCAACTTATCTGTCACTGTTTCAAGTTCTTAATGTTAATGTAGTGCACATTTCTGTGTACTCCAGCTTATCTGTCACTGTTTCAAGTTCTTAATGTAAATTTAATGCTCATTTCTGTGTACTCCAACTTATCTGTCACTGTTTCAAGTTCTTAATGTTAATGTAGTGCACATTTCTGTGTATTCCAGCTTATTTGTCTCTGTTTCAAGTTCTTAATGTTAATTTAGTGCACATTTCTGTGTACTCCAGCTTATCTGTCACTGTTTCAAGTTCTTAATGTTAATTTAGTGCAGATTTCTGTGTACTCCAACTTATCTGTCATTGTTTTAAGTTCTTAATGTTAATTTAATGCACATTTCTGTGTACTCAAACTTCTAGCTTGTGTTTTGTTTTTTAGTTTAGTTCCAATTCTTGAGTACACCAGCTTCTAGCCAGTATTTCACGTTGTTTTTATGTTTACAAGTTTTCCTTAATGCGTTGAAATCTTCAGTTTGACTTTCTTCGTAGCTGTCCCAATAGTAAAATCAGTATTTTGAGGGTCCTGAAATATGTTTTCCTGATCAGTTAATTCTTAAAAGAAGAACAAATGTTTTCACTTTTTGTTTCTTGTTGCTTTCCTTTTTCTTAAAATTATCAATGGAACGAATAATTTTCTCATATTGACTTAATACATTTATCCCAATAGTATTCCGCTTAAAAACTACTTTGAATTTCACACAAATTGACTTTCCGATGTAATATTGGCCGACAGTATTTTCTTTGATTATGAACTTCCCATGAACATGTTCTCATCTGACTGTGTCCCTCTTTTGATAATTTATTACTATTCTATTAATTAAGACATAAATATTCTCTGTATCCGACAAGCTTTATCTCTTAAATTAATTTAATAGACGTTGTATATTCTACTATTCCACTATTCTTGTTCCTATGCTTTGATAGAACATCGAGAGCGCATGTTATTCACTTGATTCACTTTTTAGGTACGAAAATGAATTTCCTACCGCCTGCATTATTAACAGTTTTACCTGTCAGTAGACTGATATTCCTGTTGTACTGATGCAGTGTCACCTGCTTCGAGGTTTTGTTTGTTTGCAAAAATTCAGAGTTCAATTTCCTGCGGTGAACAGAATACAGCTTTACCCTAAGAAAACAGCAAACTTGAGCCATTTTTATGGCAAACTCTACGTGTTCGCTTACATGAAAAGAATTAGGTTATCTACCATGCAGAGGCCTAATATAAACGTGAATATTTCCAGGGTGTAAAATATTAGAAAACAACAGTCTTCATTGCTATTTAAACTCTGTCATTCACAGTTGTATTATTTAACTCTTTTCTCTGGAGATTTTAATATTGGGTCAATGCGAAATGCAGTTATAATTATTTTTATTTTTGTCACCGTTACTGAGGCCCCCTATCTGCCTTCCACCTTAATCGTGAAATTAATTACTTGTTTTTCTATCGTTCATTACTGGTTAGAGTTCACATCCTCCGTCGTAATTACATTTTTGTTTATTACTACAATCAGTATAAAGAACTAATCACCCAAAATATATTAAAGTAACTTATTACCTCTTTTATATGTAGAATACTCAGGGTGTAGAAACAGTAGTCTGTGCAATTTATTATTTCTTTATTTTTCGGTGACTCATGTGTAACTAGATTTACTTCGACACGTTCCTCAAAAGTCTTTTATTTCAAGATTAAAGAAAACCAAATTAACAGTTACAAATGTTTGTATTTCTTTCTTTTTTTAATTGTTTATATCATACTGTCATGTAACCTACGCGGTGCGTAATATTTCTCGTGATGAGGCACGCGCACGTTTTACTGACGTCACGACAGTATAAATTCCAACTTTAAGCGTCTATTATGTGACGCCATTTTAGTGTCTTCTGACTGACAGACAGACAGACATTGTGAGAAATAGAAACAGGTAACTCTTTCAGACGGCCTTTGCTTTCCTTCCAGGGATCTTACTATCACTGTGATCAGTTAAGAAATACATAAAGATTTTATGAGTAAATAGTTTGTGGAAAATGAGGCCTTTTCGGTAATATTTGAGGGTGAAGGATTGGTTGGTATATTTGGAAAAGCTGTCCCTAATTTAGCAGTGTAAGACTAGAGAAAGGTCATCACCATCCACCGCCAACTCTTGGGCTACTCTTTTACTAACGAATAGTGGGATTGACCGTCACATTATAACGCCCCCACGGCTGAGATGGCGAGGATATGAGGGGGATTTGAACCCGCGATCCTCAGATTACAAGTCAAGTGCCTTAACCATGCCAGGCCGTGCGTGAAGGAAACTAACATTTAAGTATAACTGTGAGTTAAACTACCTAATTGTTCTTCAGATTATGAGATCATCCAATAAAATGGCTTGCCGAAAAATAAACCAGACCCTCGATTACTGGTTAAAACTTTTTAAGAGTTTTCAAAATATTGAACGGTGCTCTCCCCCTTAAGAGAAAATAGGCACATCCGTGGCTTTCTTCATGCGCCTAGAAACGCGCTCATATAATTTGTTATGCTGCCTGTAGTGCCACCTATCAACTGAAAACGTCCGACGATATTTAAAGTAATTTAAAAGGTGGGCTCGAGAATCGTTGGAAGCGCTCTTCGCCTGGCATGAAGTGCAGTGCTCCTTTAGTCGCAATGCTAGCATAATTAGGCACGCTGTGAAGTACAGTGAGAAGTGGAATAAATATTTCATAATTCAAAAAACTGACGACAAAGGTCGAGAAGGACTGGGAACGGTTATCGACCTGAACTCTGTATAAACGAACAACATGGCATCCATATCACTATTCAAACATTATATGTATAACCTATTCATATTAGCTATAGTCTGTCTGGATCCTGAGAAAACGGCTGTAAGTTTCGAAGCTGCGTTTCAAGGTATGTCTTAATTATCTCATGCCAAAATGTTTGAATAACACAACTGAAATAACCTAACGAAACGTGCAATTCATTACTTAAAAATGAAGCATTATTCGGGTTATTGTGACAATTCTAAATAACAATTGTAATGTGAATTAGTTTGTGACTTGAGAATTTCAACAAAGGGTATGTGTCCAGGATATTTGGTCCTCGTAATTGGAGATGCTCATATCAAAGATATCATAGGCTATCTGCATTCTGTTCATTTCGGGGAATTGAGTCCTAGATTTTTTGGTTCTGTAAATCCATAAACTTACCGCTGACCCACTTTGGGACGCATATCCAAGAAATTCTGGCCGTTACACAAAAGAACGTGTAAAAGACAATATAACAATTTTACAAATTTAAAATTTTGGTCTTTTGAAAACTCACACAAAAATAAGTCGAAAATCGTGGGAATATTGAGATTAATAGGAAAATAAATCATTGATTTTGTACTTGAAATCAATCAGAATATCTCAGTGAGAAGAATTTTAACTTAAGTTATTCAAGACCTAAAACAGTGCAATCATGTTTTCATTTCGCTATCTCCCAGTGGCTCAAACGGTACGTGTGAAGGCTTATAACTTTAAAAAATCGAGTTTTGATACTTGAAGTGAACTAGACAAAAATATTCCGTTGTTGTAGCTCTGTGTTTAATGACAAACAAACCCTTTAATAAAATGAGGTTATTTTATCTGAAGAGTTATGCTCGGTGTATTTAGAACAACCACAAAAAGTTAAACACCTATCCTCTGTTGGTACAGCGGTAAGTTTTCGGATTTACAACGCTAAAATCAGAGGTTCGATTCCCCTCGGTGGACATAGCTCAAGGTGGCTTTGATATAAGAAAACACGCAGGCAGTAAACACCAATTTGATTATTTGGTATCTAGAGATAGGTGTATTAAGATAAAAAAAACTTGAGATGTCCATATGACGTATAATTGATATCGAGATGAGAAAGATATGTCAATATTGGTATTAAGTGGTATATAGAAGCATGAGGATTAAGAAAAAAAAAAGCTTAATAACCGATATGAATATGTCCACATGGCATAGTCTGGTGATCATATAATACTTACTTATGACTACAATGTTTCTCTTGTGAACTTTGGCGTTTCAGTCGCCAGATAATTCTGTTTCTTCCATAGTTATTGTGAAGAGAAAATCCCAGAGGACTCAGTAAAGCCTCTTTTTATCTACTGGTTCTTCGTTTACAATTACTTAATAATAGGAAGTCTGTTTATTTTACCCAAGAGAAGTGAGGGGTCCCTCTTCCTTACCATTTATAAAGAAAACTAAAAACATGCTTCTTATTAGAGCAGGACTGACCGACAATGTTTATATTGATTTTTCTTTCTATTCGCCAAACGATTTGACGCGCCCAAGGCAGAAAACTACGAACTAGAAAGACAGTGACAAAATGACCAAACAACGTACTGTTTATTATTGTTTAGGCCTTTATTACAAACATGGCTCATTACGAAAGTTGAACTAACAACCAGTCCTTTAGAGCATGTGACTGCGGGTTCACGTGAAATCACCATATCCACGTTTTCAGGGAAACGATGATCGCGCATATAGATATGTGTGTACATATTTCAGTGTGAAAGTATGTTTACTTCCATGTGTGTAATTAAACATACACTTAGAATACAGAGTCTAAAAGTATCTTTAGCTACGATTTTTTATCTAAACGAGAATATAAGGCTTAGGTCGTGGTTTTGTGTAGATTTTGTGTGGTTTTAATATACTTTATTCGCCATTTTCACTTTCCTAAAATGCAATTATAGTCACATCTGTTAGGCAAACTGGCGCGTATCTGTTTTATGAAGGATTCTCTCCTTATGCATATGTTATTTTACAGTTGGAAATTAAATGTCCCGGTTTTAAAGTTTGTAATTTCTAGAAAATGGTAGATAAATAGTAATACAAGTAATTCAGTAACCTGAGAACATTCTGAAAGAAGGCCTTCCTTTTTCAGGGGTGAACATCCTGAAGAAGGAAAGTATTCTAAAGCCAGGCCTATCTTTATTAGGGGTGAGCATCTTGAAGAAAGAAAGCATTCTAAAGTACGTGGGGGTGTTTTCTTATAGCAAAGCCACATCAGGCTATCTGCTGAGTCCACCGAGGGTAATCGAACTCCTGATTTTAGCGTTGTAAATCCGTATACTTACCGCTGTATCAGCGGGGGACATTTAAAGGCCTTTATTTATCAGAGATGAGCATCTTGAAGAAGGAAAGTATGCTAAAGCAAAGCCTTTCTTTATCAAACGTGAACATCCTGAAAAATAAGGATTCTAAAGAAAGGCTTCTCTTTATCTGGGGTGAACATTCTGAAGAAGGAAAGTATTCTAAAGCAAGGCCTTTATAGTTGGGGCGGACATCCCAAAGAATAAAACCATTCTAAGGGAAGGCCTTTCCTTTAAGTGAAATGAGAAATTTAAAGAAGACGTTTTAATCTCGACATCAGTGAGGTTTCTTTGTTTTTGTATTTTGAATTGTCTTGCTTTCTTTGTTTAGATAGTATTCGAAGACGTAGATCTGTTCAACGTTATTTTATGAAAGTAAAAGCAGCTAAGAGACAAACTGGATATAAAATAATGTATGCGTTTTAGTGTTCAAATTCAAGATTTATACTTCCTATAAAGTATGAAAACAAAAGTTTCTTAGTGTCGACGTTTGGACACGAGAAGTAATGTATTACCGTACTGGGGTTTTAAAAAGGTCTCACGATGCATCGGTTTGGCATCCGTTTTCCCGTAGTGCTTGAAACTAATTTCCAAAGACAAGTGTTTTAAACCATTTTTTTGCCACCAGGTGTAAAGACGAAGATTTAGATTTTTGTTTGTAATTAAGCACAAAGTTACACATTGGGCTATCTGTTGCTCTGCCAACCACGAGTATCGAAACCCAGATTCCAGCGTTCTAAGTCCGCAGACATACCGCTGTGCCATTGGGGTACCAAAGACTGGGTTTGTTTGTTTGTTTTTGAATTTCGCACAAAGCTACTCGAGGGCTATCTGTGCTAGCCGTCCCTAACTTAGCAGTGCAAGAGTAGAGGGAAGGCAGCTAGTCATCACCACCCACCGCCAACACTTGGGCTACTCTTTTACCAACGAATAGTGGGATTGACCATCACATTTAACGCCCCCACGGCTGAAAGGGCGAGCATGTTTGGTGCGACGGAATGCGAACCCGCGACCCTCAGATTTCGAGATCGCAAGCCTTAACACGCTCGGCCATGCCGGGCCACCAAAGACTGGGATATCCGAGTTATGTTGTATAAATAATGTTAACTAAACTCCAGCAATAAAAGAAACCGGATCTCCTAAAATTAATGATCCAGTTCAAAATTAAAAACAAACCATTCCTACAACTACAGGAAACCTATAATCCGACGTTTCGCACACGAATAAAAGATCCGCATTGGCAATATGTCTATCTAATGAGATATTTTGATTAGATTAAATAATTTAGATATCAGCGTGACATCCGTAAGTGTTCTGTGAAGCGATTAATGATCGATTAATTTAGTGCAATCAATAGGAACAATGATTTCGTGACGCTCATCTTCATGGAGCCATCACTATTATATTAAAAACATTTATCTCAGGTGCTCCTAAAACCCATTTTCTCCTACGTGAACATTATGCCGAGTGTATTTCAGTTTCCGAGAAAGAAACATAATATTGAACACGCGTGCGGCACGCCCCAGTGTGCCATCTTTGACAACAGCCAGCAACGTTAATATGGAAATATGTTTTAAAAGGATAAGCCTACTAACTACAGGAGATGCGGCGAATTTCTCTGGAAATTCGTTTCTAAACTGACAAAAACGAAAGCTCGAAAGTAGGACTTGAAAAATTCGATTTTTCAACTCGCTGGCTTGCTTTATTTTGTTCGAGTAGCTGCGTAATCCTAGCAATTAGGTTTTAGTTTTACGTACATTAAAACTTCAACTTTCCGAAATTCGGAAAATAACCCAGACGCAATTGTAAAAAAATAATAACTTCACTCCATTTGTTAGATGTCTATATTTCTTTAGCTATTAAATTATGCCGGAAAAAGTATATTTAAATGACACTAATGAACTAATGTTAAGTGTCTGTAGCTCGTTAATTCACCGTATGGTTGTGTGTTTGTGTAGGATAAAGAATATTTCTCGTTTTTTAGTGTCATTAAACTTTCCGGCCATTTCAAGTGAAGCGTATTCATTGAAGTCGAGGAAATTAATACTAAATAGTGTAGCATTTGGCGTCAACAAACTATATTATGTTCAGACAAATTAGGCATTTAGAAGCGGATCCGAAATAACAGTTTCCTCTCTTATCTTTACGGCTTTGTTTTAGGCTGCGAAATGTTGTTTTAAGTCATAAAATTTAACCGCCCTAGTGGCCATTCGAAGGAATTTCGTATATATTTTGGCGCCTGTGATGTAATAATTTATTTGACTGTAGAATGAGCACAAGTTGTGGCTGGTCACATAAAGATTAAGAATTGAAATAGTGATTCATAAGCTATCGATGTTTTTACTTCATTTTTCTTTTCTTTTTTGACGGATTAGAAAAAATACGAAAGTTTCTAAAGGCTTCGTAACTTTACATATATGAGAAATACAGTTTTATTTTGCATAAAATAAAGAACTGACGCTTGTTTTTCAACATGTTATCTGAATGCGGATGATATTCTATGGATTAAATCGAAAATTGTAGCTGTGGCCGAAATAGCACGTGCAGTGTGGTGGCCGGAATGGCACGTGCAGTGTGAATAACTTTAGGAATAATTACCGACATTTATTACCTAAAACAATATGGTATTCATTGTTTTCAAATTGTGTTCCTACAATTCAATTTGAGCAAGAATGAAACACGGTCTCAGTTTTATATGGAACAGTTTAAAATCAATTTCTAACAACAGAAAGGGTTTTAGTTTCGGTTTTCAAATGCATAAGGAAGTGATTGACACAAAACATGTATGAACATACACGTGTTCAAATTAATCTATGGTAAATAGCTCAGCTCCTTAAACATTACCAAGGAAATGGAATATGTGATAAATTCTCCAGTGTGTTTTTATGATTAAGTAAACATATATCAAATTGAAGTTATAAAGAGTAATAGTGTGTTTGTAACTGAGGACAAATCTTCACAGTTGGTTGTCTGTGTTCTGCTCGCTAATTGTATTAAAAACTCGATTTCTAGTATTCTAAGTTTGAAGATATATCGTTGTACAAATCGGTGACAAATGAGAATAGAAAAAACATTCATGATTTTAATTGTAATTACAGGAATAGAAGAAAAGAAATTTGGAAGGTTTCATTGTGACGTCTTAACTTACACGTGTTATTGTAACATAATAACTTACACATATTGTGACGTCTTAACTTACACGTGTTATTGTAACATAATAACTTACACATATTGTGACGTCTTAACTTACATGTGTTATTGTAACATAATAACTTACACATATTGTGACGTCTTAACTTACACGTGTTATTGTAACATAATAACTTACACATATTGTGACGTCTTAACTTACACGTGTTATTGTAACATAATAACTTACTCATATTGTGACGTCTTAACTTACACGTGTTATTGTAACATAATAACTTACACATATTGTGACGTCTTAACTTACACGTGTTATTGTAACATAATAACTTACTCATATTGTGACGTCTTAACTTACACGTGTTATTGTAACATAATAACTTACACATATTGTGACGTCTTAACTTACACGTGTTATTGTAACATAATAACTTACAGATATCATTGTGACGTCTTAACTTACACGTGTTATTGTAACATAATAACTTACATATATCATTGTGACGTCTTAACTTACACGTGTTATTGTAACATAATAACTTACACATATTGTGACGTCTTAACTTACACGTGTTATTGTAACATAATAACTTACACATATTGTGACGTCTTAACTTACACGTGTTATTGTAACATAATAACTTACACATATTGTGACGTCTTAACTTACACGTGTTATTGTAACATAATAACTTACACATATTGTGACGTCTTAACTTACACGTGTTATTGTAACATAATAACTTACTCATATTGTGACGTCTTAACTTACACGTGTTATTGTAACATAATAACTTACACATATTGTGACGTCTTAACTTACACGTGTTATTGTAACATAATAACTTACTCATATTGTGACGTCTTAACTTACACGTGTTATTGTAACATAATAACTTACTCATATTGTGACGTCTTAACTTACACGTGTTATTGTAACATAATAACTTACAGATATCATTGTGACGTCTTAACTTACACGTGTTATTGTAACATAATAACTTACATATATCATTGTGACGTCTTAACTTACACGTGTTATTGTAACATAATAACTTACACATATTGTGACGTCTTAACTTACACGTGTTATTGTAACATAATAACTTACACATATTGTGACGTCTTAACTTACACGTGTTATTGTAACATAATAACTTACACATATTGTGACGTCTTAACTTACACGTGTTATTGTAACATAATAACTTACACATATTGTGACGTCTTAACTTACACGTGTTATTGTAACATAATAACTTACTCATATTGTGACGTCTTAACTTACACGTGTTATTGTAACATAATAACTTACACATATTGTGACGTCTTAACTTACACGTGTTATTGTAACATAATAACTTACTCATATTGTGACGTCTTAACTTACACGTGTTATTGTAACATAATAACTTACACATATTGTGACGTCTTAACTTACACGTGTTATTGTAACATAATAACTTACATATATCATTGTGACGTCTTAACTTACACGTGTTATTGTAACATAATAACTTACACATATTGTGACGTCTTAACTTACACGTGTTATTGTAACATAATAACTTACATATATCATTGTGACGTCTTAACTTACACGTGTTATTGTAACATAATAACTTACACATATTGTGACGTCTTAACTTACACGTGTTATTGTAACATAATAACTTACACATATTGTGACGTCTTAACTTACATGTGTTATTGTAACATAATAACTTACACATATTGTGACGTCTTAACTTACACGTGTTATTGTAACATAATAACTTACATATATCATTGTGACGTCTTAACTTACACGTGTTATTGTAACATAATAACTTACACATATTGTGACGTCTTAACTTACATGTGTTATTGTAACATAATAACTTACACATATTGTGACGTCTTAACTTACATGTGTTATTGTAACATAATAACTTACACATATTGTGACGTCTTAACTTACACGTGTTATTGTAACATAATAACTTACATATATCATTGTGACGTCTTAACTTACACGTGTTATTGTAACATAATAACTTACACGTGTTATTGTAACATAATAACTTACACATATTGTGACGTCTTAACTTACATGTGTTATTGTAACATAATAACTTACACATATTGTGACGTCTTAACTTACACGTGTTATTGTAACATAATAACTTACATATATCATTGTGACGTCTTAACTTACACGTGTTATTGTAACATAATTACTTACAGATATCATTGTGACGTCTTAACTTACACGTGTTATTGTAACATAATAACTTACAGATATCATTGTGACGTCTTAACTTACACGTGTTATTGTAACATAATAACTTACGGATATCATTGTGACGTCTTAACTTACACGTATTATTGTAACATAATAACTTACACATATTGTGACGTCTTAACTTACATGTGTTATTGTAACATAATAACTTACACATATTGTGACGTCTTAACTTACACGTGTTATTGTAACATAATAACTTACATATATCATTGTGACGTCTTAACTTACACGTGTTATTGTAACATAATAACTTACACATATTGTGACGTCTTAACTTACGTGTTATTGTAACATAATAACTTACATATATCATTGTGACGTCTTAACTTACACGTGTTATTGTAACATAATAACTTACACATATTGTGGACGTCTTAACTTACACGTGTTATTGTAACATAATAACTTACACATATTGTGACGTCTTAACTTACATGTGTTATTGTAACATAATAACTTACACATATTGTGACGTCTTAACTTACACGTGTTATTGTAACATAATAACTTACATATATCATTGTGACGTCTTAACTTACACGTGTTATTGTAACATAATAACTTACACATATTGTGACGTCTTAACTTACGTGTGTTATTGTAACATAATAACTTACACATATTGTGACGTCTTAACTTACATGTGTTATTGTAACATAATAACTTACACATATTGTGACGTCTTAACTTACACGTGTTATTGTAACATAATAACTTACATATATCATTGTGACGTCTTAACTTACACGTGTTATTGTAACATAATAACTTACACGTGTTATTGTAACATAATAACTTACACATATTGTGACGTCTTAACTTACATGTGTTATTGTAACATAATAACTTACACATATTGTGACGTCTTAACTTACACGTGTTATTGTAACATAATAACTTACATATATCATTGTGACGTCTTAACTTACACGTGTTATTGTAACATAATTACTTACAGATATCATTGTGACGTCTTAACTTACACGTGTTATTGTAACATAATAACTTACAGATATCATTGTGACGTCTTAACTTACACGTGTTATTGTAACATAATAACTTACGGATATCATTGTGACGTCTTAACTTACACGTATTATTGTAACATAATAACTTACACATATTGTGACGTCTTAACTTACACGTGTTATTGTAACATAATAACTTACACATATTGTGACGTCTTAACTTACATGTGTTATTGTAACATAATAACTTACACATATTGTGACGTCTTAACTTACACGTGTTATTGTAACATAATAACTTACATATATCATTGTGACGTCTTAACTTACACGTGTTATTGTAACATAATAACTTACACATATTGTGACGTCTTAACTTACATGTGTTATTGTAACATAATAACTTACACATATTGTGACGTCTTAACTTACATGTGTTATTGTAACATAATAACTTACACATATTGTGACGTCTTAACTTACACGTGTTATTGTAACATAATAACTTACATATATCATTGTGACGTCTTAACTTACACGTGTTATTGTAACATAATAACTTACACGTGTTATTGTAACATAATAACTTACACATATTGTGACGTCTTAACTTACATGTGTTATTGTAACATAATAACTTACACATATTGTGACGTCTTAACTTACACGTGTTATTGTAACATAATAACTTACATATATCATTGTGACGTCTTAACTTACACGTGTTATTGTAACATAATTACTTACAGATATCATTGTGACGTCTTAACTTACACGTGTTATTGTAACATAATAACTTACAGATATCATTGTGACGTCTTAACTTACACGTGTTATTGTAACATAATAACTTACGGATATCATTGTGACGTCTTAACTTACACGTATTATTGTAACATAATAACTTACACATATTGTGACGTCTTAACTTACATGTGTTATTGTAACATAATAACTTACACATATTGTGACGTCTTAACTTACACGTGTTATTGTAACATAATAACTTACATATATCATTGTGACGTCTTAACTTACACGTGTTATTGTAACATAATAACTTACACATATTGTGACGTCTTAACTTACACGTGTTATTGTAACATAATAACTTACATATATCATTGTGACGTCTTAACTTACACGTGTTATTGTAACATAATAACTTACACATATTGTGACGTCTTAACTTACACGTGTTATTGTAACATAATAACTTACACATATTGTGACGTCTTAACTTACATGTGTTATTGTAACATAATAACTTACACATATTGTGACGTCTTAACTTACACGTGTTATTGTAACATAATAACTTACATATATCATTGTGACGTCTTAACTTACACGTGTTATTGTAACATAATAACTTACACATATTGTGACGTCTTAACTTACATGTGTTATTGTAACATAATAACTTACACATATTGTGACGTCTTAACACATGTGTTATTGTAACATAATAACTTACACATATTGTGACGTCTTAACTTACATGTGTTATTGTAACATAATAACTTACACATATTGTGACGTCTTAACTTACACGTGTTATTGTAACATAATAACTTACATATATCATTGTGACGTCTTAACTTACACGTGTTATTGTAACATAATAACTTACACATATTGTGACGTCTTAACTTACATGTGTTATTGTAACATAATAACTTACACATATTGTGACGTCTTAACTTACATGTGTTATTGTAACATAATAACTTACACATATTGTGACGTCTTAACTTACGTGTTATTGTAACATAATAACTTACATATATCATTGTGACGTCTTAACTTACGTGTTATTGTAACATAATAACTTACACGTGTTATTGTAACATAATAACTTACACATATTGTGACGTCTTAACTTACATGTGTTATTGTAACATAATAACTTACACATATTGTGACGTCTTAACTTACACGTGTTATTGTAACATAATAACTTACATATATCATTGTGACGTCTTAACTTACACGTGTTATTGTAACATAATAACTTACACATATTGTGACGTCTTAACTTACATGTGTTATTGTAACATAATAACTTACACATATTGTGACGTCTTAACTTACATGTGCTATTGTAACATAATAACTTACACATATTGTGACGTCTTAACTTACATGTGTTATTGTAACATAATAACTTACACATATTGTGACGTCTTAACTTACACGTGTTATTGTAACATAATAACTTACATATATCATTGTGACGTCTTAACTTACACGTGTTATTGTAACATAATAACTTACACATATTGTGACGTCTTAACTTACATGTGTTATTGTAACATAATAACTTACACATATTGTGACGTCTTAACTTACATGTGTTATTGTAACATAATAACTTACACATATTGTGACGTCTTAACTTACACGTGTTATTGTAACATAATAACTTACATATATCATTGTGACGTCTTAACTTACACGTGTTATTGTAACATAATAACTTACACGTGTTATTGTAACATAATAACTTACACATATTGTGACGTCTTAACTTACACGTGTTATTGTAACATAATAACTTACACATATTGTGACGTCTTAACTTACACGTGTTATTGTAACATAATAACTTACATATATCATTGTGACGTCTTAACTTACACGTGTTATTGTAACATAATAACTTACACGTGTTATTGTAACATAATAACTTACACATATTGTGACGTCTTAAGTTACACGTGTTATTGTAACAATAACTTACAGATATCATTGTGATGTCTTAACTTACACGTGTTATTGTAACATAATAACTTACAGATATCATTGTAACGTCTTAACTTACACGTGTTATTGTAACATAATAACTTACAGATATCATTGTAACGTCTTAACTTACACGTGTTATTGTAACATAATTACTTACAGATATCATTGTGACGTCTTAACTTACACGTGTTATTGTAACTTAATAACTTACAGATATCATTGTGACGTCTTAACTTACACGTGTTATTGTAACATAATAACTTACAGATATCATTGTGACGTCTTAACTTACACGTGTTATTGTAACATAATAACTTACAGATATCATTGTGACGTCTTAACTTACACGTGTTATTGTAACATAATAAATTACGGATATCATTGTGACGTCTTAACTTACACGTGTTATTGTAACATAATAACTTACGGATATCATTGTGACGTCATAACTTACACGTGTTATTGTAACATAATAACTTACGGATATCATTGTGACGTCTTAACTTACACGTGTTATTGTAACATAATAACTTACAGATATCATTGTGACGTCTTAACTTACACGTGTTATTGTAACATAATAACTTACGGATATCATTGTGACGTCATAACTTACACGTGTTATTGTAACATAATAACTTACGGATATCATTGTGACGTCTTAACTTACACGTATTATTGTAACATAATAACTTACGGATATCATTGTGACGTCTTAACTAACACATATTGTAACGTAATAACTTGCACGCATCATTGTGAGGTCTTAACTTACACTGTATCATTGTGACGTCTTACATGTATTATTGCAACATAATAACTTACAGATATCATTGTAACGTAATAACTTACACACATCATTGTGAAATCTTAAGTTACACATTATTGTAACGTAACGTCTTAACTTACACGTATTTTTGTGACGTCTAAGTTGAATATTATTATTCATGGATGCGTAATATTCTAAGGTTTATTGTAATGTTTCAACTTAATGCATCAGGTAACTACGTTAGGAACTTTCGTGATTGTTAAACACGTACCTTTGTTAAAGATTTCTGTAAATGGACAACAATGAAAAATAATAAAGCATATCCAACACAATAAAAATTTCAATCGTGAACGATAAAAGATTGTAATAAGACTGGGAGACACAGTTATAACTCTTATTAGAATATAAGTAATTTTCACCTAAGACAGTTTTATTTTGCTCACAGGGTGGTTGGCCTTCTGATTGTCTTCGTATGTTGTGGAGGCAGTAGATTAATACAAGTTTAAGAAAAAGCATAATAGCACATAAATAACAAAAGTTAAAACTTAATAGTTCTAGTTTAGTTTAGATGACGGGACAGCCGAAGTGGATCAATATGTCCCATGTTGTCTCAAAACATTTTGTGTTATAATAAAGATTTAAGGAGGTTTTATTTTATAATTTTCGAGTAGTTACTACTTTAATCAGTAACATTTAATTATAACGCTACCGAGATTAGTAAAACTACTGGGTATGTTAACCCTGAACCTATGTTTGTTCTATTTTAATTCTCATAATTTCCTGGTGATTCATGACGTTAACAGTTAACAAATATAAAAAAAAAACAGCAGCAAACAAACTTGATCTGAGTTAGGATAGTATTTTTAATTGCCTGTGAAAATATATGATATGGTTCTTTAAGACCCACAATAAATGATCCACGTCTCATCTATTCCAATTATGGAAACCAATCAGATTTTAACATCAGTGAAACTTCGCGGTGTGATACTTTCGCTTCAAAAACTGTTAGGTAAGTTGTTTGATGAGTATACCGTAGATACATATTCTTTTCCACAAACGTAAAATTGAAAATACAGTCTGTGACGTTGAGGTCTAATGCGTTCTTTGATTCGTTGCGCACCTTCTACTGTGTTCTGGGGTTTTGTCTGTTTCAGTTTCGTCAACACATCGAAGAAATACAGTCAAATCTCTAATAATACTGATCGGTAGATAATATTCAGGAAGTGGGTTTTGAGCTCTTTTTAACTCCCTACATAGTAACCTAAATGTATTTGGCCTCTAAGCTAGAGATTATATTTTTAGTTTTTGTTTGTTTGTTTGTTTTTGAATTTCGCACAAAGCTACTCGAGGGCTATCTGTGCTAGCTGTCCATAATTTAGCAGTGGAAGACTAGAGGGAAGGCAGCTAGTCATCACCACCCACCGCCAACTCTTGGGCTACTCTTTTACCAACGAATAGTGGGATTGACCGTCACATTATAACGCACCCACGGCTGAAAGGTGAGCATTTTGGCGCGACGGGTATGCGAACCCGCGACCCTCAGATTACAAGTCGCACGCATTAACACACTTGGCCATGCCGGGCCTTTTTTAGTTTTACATCTGGTGAAAATAAATTTGTATATAATATAATTAATCATTAAATACTTAGTTCGCTATTTAATATCGAAAATAATTTAAGTTAAATTCATAATATGATTTACACACGCTTAAATTAACATAGGCTATTACATGGGAAATTAAAGATGACATTAAAAAACCGTCAACTTTCGGTAATATATATATATAACTTTCTTTCTGACAAATCATGATGTTATACTATTTTTAATAAACGAAATCTCAATTTTGAAAATAAGAAATAACTTATTTCTGACTGTTTGTGTGTATCGATATTAATGGTGGTTCGCACCCTAATAAAGGGTTTGACATTTAAAAGAAACCATATGAGTCCAAATAGTATTAGTTTACAAAGAATCCACAACATCCTGCAAACATTTTAAAACCGATAGCTTCACTCTAACTGTCTAACAGTTGTAGTTCACATGCAAAACGAAAGAATATACGAGTTACAACTCGTTAGTTTTGCCCACTACATGAATAACTCAATTCTGTTTTATAAACAGAGTGAGTCCTTGCAGTGATAACAATTATCATGTTATTTCATTGAAAGGTTAATCTATTACAACAATCTTTATTCAGTGCAGTAATAATATAATAGCAGCGTAGTTCTTTATTTCAGGGATTATTTCATATTATCTGGCTCTTGTGGTCAGAACAAATTACCTTATTTCCTCCTTTAATGCTTTTATAAGATTAAACACTTGTACACTGTCGCAAACTGTTGTAGGCCTACATCACTAGTGAGTTCAACAATCTGGGACAAAAGTGAGATCACTTTTTACAAGCTAACTCAACACGTGTGGTAAGTCCAAATATTTTACTAAAACCACACTCACTGAATCAACTTCTATCTTGAAAAATAAATATGTTCTTCAAAAACTCTACACAGTATCTCGTATTTAAAAAGCTAAGACTTATTTTAGATATTTCTTTAGGTCTCGGAATCACTACATCAACTACTTGCAGCTCCCTTTAGCTAACAAAAAACAACAAAGTAAAACATTGCAAATGCAACTTACAACACCATTAATTCGTAAGAATGTTAAAAGCATGATTAACTACAATAATCGTACTAATTCATTGTTTCAACAATGTATCTCACTTCATGAAAAATTTAGTTTCCTAGGATGATATACTACACTCATTTCGTTTTTCACTGTACCAAACAAAACAATTTACTGTGCCAACATTCCTGCGACATAACACAAACCATTCCTAAAAATGTAATACACAGGTTGATTTATTGTTACAATCTTGTCGATATCTTGCATCAGAAATTCAACTCATTGCATCCATAACTAGATTCATTATTTAACGGCTTCAGAAATTACAGAGAGCAGTTTAATTATTCACACCGTGGTTGCCTGGACACCAAACTGTTTTATTTATTACGATGTTAAGTTTATGTCATAGCAATCCATTTACTCGATTGACTAGAATAGGTGCCATTAGGCACGAAGCCCACTGGCTGATGGGAAGCTATACGATGAAGGTTATGTTGTTTCTGTCAGTAGAATCGCATTGTTTTCTTGGAAGGCATGTAGAAGTCATAACGCATTATTTTCAATACGGAAGGTTCTCGGCCACATACCAGTAACTAACTATCATATACAATGCACTCCAGACAAAATAAGGCCTATTGGTCACGCGCCACCTGATCACCAGTACAAACTTAGGAGGATATAAACCACACAGAAACACTTTAGAGTTTCTGACGCTAAGGCAAGAACGACAATTATGAAAGACAGAGACGGGTTGTAACCTCCGTACAAATCAACTCCTATCTTCAAATGAAATCTCAAATGATTCCAGTGATAATTTTTTTTTAAGCCAAGACATTACACAGGAATAACTATTGTAAAGTTTACAACATACAGTCACGACAGAAAGTGTTCGTACCCCTGGTTTTTGCTTATAACTTAAAAAGTATCACAATTAGGCTAATAGACGTATGTTATATTATGAATATTATACTAACACACATCTACATACATTTTTATGTAAATTAAACGACAAATAAACTGTTTATAAAGAAATAACCAAAAATAAGAGGGGCAGAAAGTGTTCGTACAGTTCAGAACGTGTGAAAAAACTGATATTCCCGTAAAACTTTTGTTTAGTTTGGTGAATAAACTACATTATACCATTCCAGAACTAGACACTGGGTTCATAATTAATGGAATTTAGCCTGCAAAAGATGTACTTCCGGCAATTTAGCGCAGTCTCCGTCATGATCTCCTTGGTCATAATGGCGAACAGGAAACAACTGTCCAATGATTTTAAAAACCGAATTATTGTAAAATACAAGTCTCGTGTGTCTCTTTCCGGTATTGCTACACAACTTAATGGGCCGAATTCTACTGTTCAAAGCATAATTGCCAAGTTTAAGCTTACAGGATCAACTGCTAACCTCCCTCGTTCAAGACGCCCCACCAAAATTCCAGAGAGAACCAAGATAAAGGTTCTCAGAGAAGTAAGTAGGAACCCTCGTTTAACACGTAATGACATACATAAACTGGTAAGGGAAACTGGGGTTGAAGTAAGCACCTCTAAAGTTACGAACATGTTACGCTCTTCCGGGTTCAAAGCATGCCGTCCTCGTAGAACTCCATATTTAAAGCCTGTTCATTTAGAACCACGATTAAGGTATGCAAGAAAGCATGTAGATAAATCCTTTACCTATTGGAAGAGTATTCTTTGGTCAGACGAGACTAAAACCGAGATTTTTCGGCCACAATGACATTCGCTGTATTTTCCGTAAGAAGGGGGAACGAAATCTTCCAAAGAACATTGTCCCTATAGTTAAACACGGAGGTGGCTTGATCATGCTATAGAGTTCCTTCAGCTCTTCTGGTGTAGGCAGCCTTCACAGCGTCAACGGAATCATGAAAAAAGAAGAGAACGTTGATATATTAGGCACTTATATCAAGAATGATGCTCGGAACTTGCGGCTTGGGCGTCGTTGGATCTTCTAGCACGACAATAACCCTAAACATACATCGAAATATGTGCAATCCTGGTTGCAGAGGAACCATATAAGTGTTCTGGAGTGGCCATTGCAGTCACCCGATCTCAACCCAATTGAAAACGTTTGGCATGAGTTGAAGACCAGGGTTCATCAGCGTCATCCGAAAAACTTGTAAGAGTTGGAAGCCTTCTGTAAAGAAGAATGGAAGAAAATACCAATCGAGTACTGTCAAACGCTCATGGAGGTCTATGAGGAGAGATTGCACCAAGTAATTCACCTGAAAGGCTCCACAACTGACCACAACAAACACTTTCTGCCCCTCCTATGTTTGGTTATTTGTTTTTAAACAGTGTATTTGTCGTTCAATTTACATAAAAAATTTTATGTAGATGTGTGTTAGTATAATATTTATAATATACTGTGCTTTCATTATCCTAATCGTGATACTTTTTAAGTTATGAGGAAACACTGCTCACGACGCAGGGGTACGAACACTTTCTGTCGTAACTCTATCTACTACGAGATGGATAAATAAAGAGAAATACTATTACATTGAAACTACTGATCATTCTGCTTCACTGTACAGTAGTTATATAACCTACTGATCATCCTGCTTCACTGTACAGTAGTTCTATAGCCTACTGATCATTCTGTTTCACTGTACAGTAGTTCTATAACCTACTGATCATCCTGCTCACTGTACAGTAGTTCTATAACCTACTGATCATCCTGCTGCACTGTACAGTAGTTCTATAACCTACTGATCATCCTGCTTCACTGTACAGTAGTTCTATAGCCTACTGATCATTCTGTTTCACTGTACAGTAGTTCTATAGCCTACTGATCATCCTGCTTCACTGTACAGTAGTTCTATAACCTACTGATCATCCTGCTCACTGTACAGTAGTTCTATAACCTACTGATCATCCTGCTACACTGTACAGTAGTTCTATAACCTACTGATCATCCTGCTTCACTGTACAGTAGTTCTATAGCCTACTGATCATCCTGCTTCACTGTACAGTAGTTTTATAACCTACTGACCATCCTGCTTCACTTTACAGTAGTTCTATAACCTACTGATCATCCTGCTACACTGTACAGAAGTTTTATAGCCTACTGATCATCCTGCTTCACTGTACAGTAGTTCTATAACCTACTGATCATCCTGCTACACTGTACAGTAGTTCTATAGTCTACTGATCATCCTGCTTCACTGTACAGTAGTTCTATAGCATATTGATCATCCTGCTTCACTGTACAGTAGTTCTATAGCCTACTGACCATCCTGCTTCACTGTACAGTAGTTCTATAGCCTACTGATCATCCTGGTACACTGTACAGTAGTTCTATAGCCTACTGATCATCCTGCTTCACTGTACAGTAGTTCTATAACCTACTGATCATCCTGCTACACTGTACAGTAGTTCTATAACCTACTGATCATCCTGCTTCACTGTACAGTAGTTCTGCCAGCCTACTGATCATCCTGCTTCACTGTACAGTGGTTTTATAACCTACTGACCATCCTGCTTCACTTCACAGTAGTTCTATAGCCTACTGATCATCCTGCTACACTGTACAGAAGTTTTATAGCCTACTGATCATTCTGCTTCACTGTACAGTAGTTCTATAACCTACTGATCATCCTGCTACACTGTACAGTAGTTCTATAGTCTACTGATCATCCTGCTTCACTGTACAGTAGTTCTATAGCATACTGATCATCCTGCTTCACTGTACAGTAGTTTTATAGCCTACTGACCATCCTGCTTCACTGTACAGTAGTTCTATAGCCTACTGATCATCCTGGTACACTGTACAGTAGTTCTATAGCCTACTGATCATCCTGCTTCACTGTACAGTAGTTCTATAGCCTACTGATCATCCTGCTTCACTGTACAGTAGTTCTATAACCTACTGATCATCCTGCTGCACTGTACAGTGGTTCTGTAACCTACTGATCATCCTGCTACACTGTACAGTGGTTCTATAGCCTACTGATCATCCTGCTTCACTGTACAGTGGTTCTATAGCCTACTGATCATCCTGCTTCACTGTACAGTAGTTCTATAGCCTACTGATCATCCTGCTTCACTGTACAGTAGTTCCAATTTCCTACTGATCATCCTGCTTCACTGTACAGTAGTTCTATAGCCTACTGATCATCCTGCTACACTGTACAGTAGTTCTATAGCCTACTGATCATCCTGCTACACTGTACAGTAGTTCTATAGCCTACTGATCATCCTGCTTCACTGTACAGTAGTTCTATAACCTACTGATCATCCTGCTTCACTGTACAGTATTTCTATAGCCTACTGATCATCCTGCTTCACTGTACAGTAGTTCTATAGCCTACTGATCATCCTGCTTCACTGTACAGTAGTTCTATAGCCTACTGATCATCCTGCTACACTGTACAGTAGTTCTATAACCTACTGATCATCCTGCTTTACTGTACAGTAGTTCTATAACCTACTGATCATCTTGTCTACTATACAATAGTTCTATAAGCTACTGAAGATGAACCTAATGCTTCTTGGAAGATAGCTTCAGGGTGTGTTATCAATATTTGAAGATTTTTGTGTCTGCGGACGCGTCCTTATCACACTGTAGCAAACAAATATAAGTCACGCGCTGTCTACCGAAACGAGAACATTTCTAGATAAGTTTATAACGTTCTATAAACTTTTAACCACAACGATTAAAAGATACTTATTCCTGTTCTGTTAAATCTAATCGAATGTCAGTTTGTTCTAATTCTTATAAAATTTTCCCGAATATTATCCATTCGCTCTATGCTCTGAATTTGTATACAGGTCCTGATTGTAATTTGACATTTGAGGTTTGAATCCCATAGAAAGACACGTAAACGATACTGAGTCTATAGACCGTTTTGTCCTTTTATAATTGACGAAATTTAAACCAACTTGATAAAACGTTCTGTAAAATAGTTTCAATTTCCCAATTGGTTGGTTGTTTGGCGTTTATTGGTGCACAGGAGCTAGGCTATGTGCGTTAAATAACCGGTAAAAAAAATTTAGAATTATTAAAATACGTAAAAAGGAATCAAGGTACAAAACACAAAGTCTAGGTTTCGATTTAAAAATTTAAATAGAGTTAAAAAGGCCAATGGCCTTAAGGAATTGTACTTCCAAATTCAAATGTAGTGTTATAATACATGAATGATTTACAAATACCGACTTAATATCTAAATAAACTGGGCTGTGATAGTTTAACTGCTGCAACACCTGAATGGTTTACAAATATTTTGTTAGATCTAGAGAAACCGAGTGACAGGAAACGTGATTGTTGTAAACTGAGTAATTGATCGCCCATCTTGTGATTTCTAACGTTGTTCAACACGATATTTATTTCTATACGTGCTTATAAATACTGAAACCATTATTAATTAAACTGATTTAAGAATGTTATCCATTTAAACTGTGAAACTCAATGTGAAGATGTCTTGTTATAGCATAGAAATGTCAACATAAGGAAAAGAATGTGTCAGAATGTCATTAAAAACTGATTCATACATTTAATCTTAAAGAACCGAATATGTAAAACAAAATTTAAAAACTCCAGCTAATAAAATATCAGTATTTAACGCTTTAGAACTTAGTACCTCTAACTCTGGAAAAACAGAACCAGCCCTTAGTAAAAACCATTAGTGGGGAGTACAAATGGTTAGTATTTAACGTGTCGGAACTTAATACCCAGTAACCCAAGAAAAAACAGAGCCAGTACGATGTAAGAACCATCAATATGAAGTACAAATGATCAGTATTTAACGTGTCACAACATAATACCCAGTAACCCTTGAGAATGGCCTGGCATGGCCAAGCGCGTAAGGCGTTCGACTCGTAATCCGAGGGTCGCGGGTTCGCGCCCGCGTCGCTAAACATGCTCGCCCTCTCAGCCGTGGGGGTGTATAATGTGACGGTCAATCCCACTATTCGTTGGTAAAAGAGTAGCCCAAGAGTTGGCGGTGGGTGGTGATGACTAACTGCCTTTCCTCTAGTCTTACACTGCTAAATTAGGGACGGCTAGCACAGATAGCCCTCGAGTAGCTTTGTGCGAAATTCCAAAACAAACAAACCCTTGAGAAAACAGAATTAGCCCTTAGTAAGAACAATTTATACGGAGTATAAATGATCAATATTTAATGTATCAGAGCTTAAAACCCTCTAATCCTAGAAGAAAAAAAAAAAAGAACCAGCCCTTAGTAAGAACCATTAATATGGGTTCAAATGTTAGTATTTAACGTGTCAGAACTTAGTATCCAGTAACTCTGGAAAATAACAGAACCAGCCCTTAGGAAGAACCATTAAAGTACAAAGGTTTTCATAACTGGATTTGTAGGCAAAACAAATAATGTACAGGATATTCAAAACTAATTTCCCATATCTGAACATGAGAGGTGAATTAAAAAAATGACTTACAATATTTGTAACGAAATGTTTTGTGAGAGCTGAGTCACATTGTAGAGCTAAGTTCTATACTTTATCTACTGGGGAGATCGAACCCACGCTTTAAGGGTTGTAAGTTTGTTAAGTAACTCAGAATGAGTTAACTGACTTTTCTGTGAAGATGAGTTAGAATGGGTTTGTTTGTTTGTTTGTTTGTTTGCAATTAAATGCAAAGCTACTCATTGAGCCACCTGTGTCTTCATGGGTATCTAAACCTGGTTCATAGACTTACGAAACTTTCAGACATTGCTGTTATATACACATATCTTTCTTTTATACATTGAACTTGGACAGTTTCTTCAAGGTATGGGAAGTTAAAA
>NC_134825.1:170290704-170392250 GCF_004210375.1 Tachypleus tridentatus
GGTTAACGAAAATGGAAAGTATCCGTCGACACTTAACCATTTCATCCATTTCAAATACACGGAACAAGATTGAGTTTGCACGCATGTCGTAAGTTTCTGGAGTTTTTCCTGCAACTGGCTTTTTAACCATTCGTGTAAAACTGTTTGTCGTTGACGGACTATGATGACGACGTTCCTGTCCTTATTAATGTGAGCACTGCACCCGCTTTTACGACACGTGACGAAATATCGTTTTCGTATTTTTACGTAACCCAAAGCGCGTGCTTTTTTCTGCATTCTGCATTCGAGTCCTCATTTACCGAAATGATAGTAGTGGTTCTTAGACTAACCCCAGTTTCCAGTATTATAGATTGAGGTTTGATCCACTTTAGATCGGCCATTTGTTTTGGAGAGCTTCGTCAGAGGATCGTGGTCTCAAAGGCACCGGATTTATGGGATCCAAAAAACATTTATCTCAATTGCTAGTTACAAAACCTTTGAGCAAAGAACCCAATCTTCAATAGTTAGAATACTTTCTGTAAGTTGGTGGCTTGAAGAGACATCAGTTTTCGACTTGTATATATTAAGCTAAGCCATCATTATCAAAACAGCAGAAGAAGTGTTTCCTTTAAACAGAAGCACTGAAACAGTCGGTTAAGTAAATCATGACGTATGATAAGGACAGAATAAACCCAGAACGAGTTGTCTGTTTGGAATAAAAACTCTCGATTGTAAAGTTCAAAATATTCAACCATTGTTTATTGTATCCATGGTGATCTTCATGCCACTCTGGCGACGAAGAAAAGAAAAGAAATTGGCCTGCTGGGAAATATGTTTAAATCTAAATTCCCAATTAGAAATAAATCAAATCACATCTACTGGAACAGCGTATAGTTTCGATTTAATACGTAATTGTTAGAAAGTAAAAACCTAATATTTTGTTAAAGAAGGCTTCAGAATTTACGAAATATTGACAAAATTTATAATCCTTTATACTTAGAATTTTGTACGCCAGATGTCACGAAAGTTAAGCTAAAAACTTATATGCCACTTTTATTTCACATTTCACAAAGCTTCAGTGAATGTGTTTTGTCTGGTTAAAGGTTATTCTAAGATCCGCGAAGACCGTTCTCTCGCATGACGTTTGGAAAATTTCGCCATTAACCTCTAAAAATTACCGGACAGCAGCTTCTGTCGGTTTATTTGTTACATATTTTACTGCTTTTATATAAATTTACGATTCAAATGTATTGATGCACATTGTCTCAGTTTCCTTGGTCTATAAGACCCAAATCAAACCGAATTAAAATATTTTCATCTAAAATTAATTTAATATAGTTAATGATTGAAACCGATTTAACATAATCCAGAGCCGAGAATACTTAGTACCAGCATTACTGAAAGAATTCATACAAATCCGTGGGGGCGTTGTAATGTGACGGTCAATCCCACTATTCGTTGGTAAAAAGAATAGCCCAAGAGTTGGTGGTGGGTGATGATGACTAGCTGCCTACCCTCTAGGCTCACATTACAAAATTAGGGACGGCTAGCAAATAACCCTAGAGTAAGTAGCTTTGCGCAAAATTCAAAACAAACCAAAACTCAATAATATACATCGTCGCTTAGCAACAAAACTATCATTTGATTGCTTTTAAACCAACTATGGTTTAAAAGAATTTGTTTCGTTCACGTGCTTTTACGTATTCGTCTTAAAGTTTCTGCTTTCTTATTAATTTAAATCAAACATAAGTTCGTGAAAATATTATAGTGTTAAACAAACAGGAAAAACAACCAACAGATGTCTTTGTTATTTACAATTAACTGAAGTATACAGGAACTTATTTCCGAAGAAAATAGCATGAGGGTTTACATGCTACAGCTTTGGGTTCGATATCCGTTCAGGGCACAGAAATCTTAAAAATATTTCCAGTAAAATATGAAATTTTATCATTGTATTTGTTCTGTACACTTACAAGGTACATGTGTCTTATGTATATGTATATTGATACTTACATTCACACTGGTAAGTTGTTCTAACTAATGCAAACATTTTGTAATGTTTACAGTAAATCAATTTCATCGATTTTAGATCGATTATAAAGAAAAATAAACAGAAACATTAACAGCCAAACTGGTCTAAGACACGTGACTTAACAAAATAGTAATATATATATATATATATATATAATATATACACGTGTGCTCTTTGTTGTTTAGCGCTAAGCTGCACAATGAGCTATCTGTGATGACCTCACCCTTGGGCTTGAAGCTCATGATATATTGGTATTATAAGAGCCCAACTTTATTACTGAGACACTGGGAGGCATTATATACATTTGAATTATTTTTTTAAAAAAAGGTCGTTTTACTTTTTCCACAAACTGCCACGAGATGGCAGGGCAGTAGCACCAATGAAATTATCACCAACTTAAGGACCAAAAAAACTACCGTGCTATGGTTAACTTTCTATGTAAGGAAAGGCTTTTTACAGTTCCGAATGGAAAAGTGGTAAGTATACTGGACGGAACCACTTTCAGCGTGAAGTTGTGTCATCAAACTGTAATATGTCTTTTAACAAAACCAAAACTTGGAAATGTCGAAGAATACAAACTTTATAAACGTCGTAACTTTACTAAAATATTGTACTTTGTGCTTTGTACTTTTTACTTTAGAAAAGCAAACATACAGACTGATATTAATATTTGATTTTTTTGTAAAACACTTGTAGCGTCTTCGTTATATTAGTATAATGTAATGTCAAAGCAGAATTAGTTTTAATGTTGTCTTTAGGGCGTAGTTCAATTGTTAGTATTTGGGGAAAGGGAGGTTAGTGTTTTACCTCACGGATATAAGCTTCTCACAGCTGTATTAAGTGCTGTCCACTGTTTAGTGAAAATATGAAGTAGACAACTGGCATATCCATGGGTACCAACACAATCAAGTTTCATATGACTTTAAATATAGATTCTCTGCTCATTCAGTCATTTAGTGGGAAAAATATTATTTTTAGTGTGCACTTTTACTTTATATAACTTGTAGAGGTCAAAAAATGTTGTCCAGCATGGCTTGACAATAGGTGAGAAAAATTCCATGTTTACTGAGATGAAACGACTTGATTATTAATTTCTTTACATGCCACATGTTTAACAATGCCTTGAAATTCAAGTTTTCTTTGATTTTTCTGAGTATGTTTTGTGTATCCTACATAAGGTGGTCGGATTGTCCAACGAATTATTGTTCTACCCGACGAAAGTATCTAACATATTTACATAACATATAAGGGAGCAGGTCCCCACCTCCTGTTGTTTACCTTCTTTATTTTCCGAGTTAACGTTTCTCGTAATGAATTGGATTGTTTTTGAGAATTGAAAAATGCTACTTACTATTTTCTCAATATTTTGTAATTCTAACTACAGATGTTTACAAAACAATTCATAAGATAATGAATAAAAAAAGGGCATATGTCTCCATAAATGGCCAGGAATGATATAATGGTTAACGTGTCGGGCTGCAGATAGAAGAGTTCGGGGTTCGAATCTTGATGCCTCTGAGTTCACTCTGCACATTCAGCTGCGGGCTCAAAGAGGGGAAAAAAAATCTTGTTAAGGTGGGTATTGTTGACCTAACGTTCTTTCCTTACCGGTCAGTAGTCTTACAGGTCTCCAGTCTGACTTTCTTTACCGGTCAGTAGTCTTACAGGTCTCTAGCCTGACTTTCTTTACCAGTCAGTAGTCTTACAGGTCTCTAGCCTGACTTTCTTTACCGGTCAGTAGTCTTCCAGGTCTCTAGCCTGACTTCAAGTTCGTGTACGAATAAAGTGCTGTTTTGTGTTAAAGATTCCAATTCTTATTTTTTGAAAATAAAATTTTGTTGGTCGATATTTCCATAGGAACTGTCTGTAGTATATATATCTGCTCGTTCGCTTAGCTAAGTTTTAAACTTTATTAAACTTTTGTTTTTAAATTTTACTTGCTTACTGTAAGTTGTATTCACGTGATTCGCTATTGCTATAAGAGGGCTATCTGCGCTAGCCGCCCCTAATTTAGAAGGGTAAGACTAGAAGAAAGGCAGATAGTTATCACCACCCACTCCTAACTCCTGGGTTATTCTTTTACAACGAATAGTAGGATTAACCATAACATTATAACGCTCCGATGGCTGAACGGGCGAACATGTATGGTGTGAGGGGGATTCGAACCCGCGACCTTCAGATTACGAGGCAAGGGCCTTAACCACCTGGCCATTCTGGGCCGTTCCTTTCCTTCTTTATACCTTAATGAATACTAACCCTATATACTAAACCTAAAAACCTGATATGAAAACTGAAACATCGTTAAATACAGTAACTACTCTTCCCCCCCTTGCATTATTATCTTACTTATAAAATAATGTGTTGTTCGACATAAACTGACTCATTTCGATAAATAACTGTACAGGCTATTTAACAAACACACACAAGCTTATGATAAAAATTTTGTGAATCGAAATACACTTCGTGGCGCTGATTTCCTCATACTCTGATGAACGACCCAGTTAACAGAGAACTATAGTATAGTTCCTCACCCCTACCTCACGTTGTTTCAGGTGAGGACACACGGGAAAACGTCAGTGGCCAACAATTGTGGGAATCGCAAAGTGACTTAGTGATTTATCCTACTATGAAGGAAGTTAAGTCCTGTATATAACAAGAACTGTGATACAAAACAAGACGGCTGCTGCAAGTTTAGGCTAAATATATGAACCAGTAGCCAGTCAGCCACCAGTGGAAGGGGCAGATGGGGACTATAAGTCTAGTAAATGAAGAGACGCGTGAAAAAGTCCCCGCCAATGGGTTGTTCGAAACCGAGTACTTAAAAAAATAGGTGTGTCTGGCTCACCAACAGTTTCTGTTGTTGTTACTCTTAACTGTTTGCTCCATAAGGCTTTTATAAACTGTTTTTCAAGGGCATTGACATGCTATTTGCTGCTGACGAGCGGGGACATTGAAGAGGGGGCAGGTCTTTGTGGTCCGTTTGGTGCCCTAGTTTAGCTCCTTCACCAAGTTTGACTCAACGCCTTCACTGAATCAAAGTGCCCACTGAGCCGGGTAATTGCTTCATTCGGGCCATGTAACAACCGGAGACCCATCCCCTCAGAGCCAACATCTGCCTGCTGGGCGCGATATTCATGAGGCACCTATTTTAAAGTTGAGGTGGAGGGGAGGTTGGGTTGATGAGTGTCCAGATGCCGGAATGGAAGGTAACATACTTTTTTCAAGTATCCTCTGTCGATAGTACAGTGGAAATGAAAAACTGATTTACCCCCGAACCCGAGTAACTATTAACACAAGACCAAAGCACCTCGGTTATTAACTCCTTTCGTACAACACATATAACAGCATTTAAATACTCTTTTATACACTGCTGTTTCCTGTTTAACATGCTTGTTTTGCTTTTATAATTTTTGCGCAAACCATGATTTTCAACAACAGCACCTACCACCAATTCTTCGATTTACTCTTTTCAGACCCCTATAGTAGGGTTTGACTGTCACTTTTATAGCACATCCACGATCACAAAGTAAAAAAAAAAAAAAAAGCAAGATTTTCCAGTAACGGGACGCGTACCTTGAATTTCGAAATTCATAGTCTGGGCGCGTTACCCACATGGCTTCTATTTAGAACAATCTTACGTGGGATTAAACTAGTGAAATATTTAATACACATTGAATTGTCTCTCTTTAATTTTCACTTTGTGATGGTTTTAAAGTTTATTGTAACTTACCTCTTTTAATCTCAAGCAAAGAAGCGAGGAATGAAGTCCGTGACAGCGACTCCTAGAGGCTTTATTTGGCTGCGACAGACAAGAGTTACTACATTATTATGAAATACGGTGTAGTCTGGGAGTGTAGTTTTGACACTCAACAGATTTTTTTTTCCTTTGCCTCCAAAGAATGTTTAATGCAACGTAATCCTAGAACTCGTTTTTGAATAGGATTAACTTTGAAACCATTATTGTAACCATTATATATGTTTGTACACGGCTTGGGTGGTCAATGCTAGTACCCCCTCACTCCGTGAGAATAAGGGCAGTAATCTTGGATTAAGTCTAGAACCATTTAGCTCTATTTTCAAAATTTTAATCCGATCTCAATACGAAAGATCACTATAATAATGGGAATCGAACAACAAAGTTAAAATAAGACCGTTGAGGAGAGCCATTTGGAGTCGCCATCTAAGCACGTGAGCCTTAAGCCAACATAAAGAGATTTAAATCTTCCCCCCGAAATATCGTTTACCGGCTTCTTTGTTTGACAGATCCAGCGTGGTTCTACTCGAGACAGGCTTATTATATAAACTTTGCAATTTAAGAAAAGAACATTCAACACGAGCTTCTAGAAAAGCCTCGAGCAGGTGAGAAAGGTATTCCATTCCAGCTGAACCCTAACATAAACGGTTTAAAGTAGTATTGAACCTAGCAGTACCATTCGGTTTGTTTGTTTAGAGTTAAGCACAAAGTTAAATGAAGTAAAAAAGAAGGAAGAGAAGAGATAATAATAAGATTTAACTTGTCTCATGGGCTACTAATTAGTGCCTTATCACCATAGTAGGAGCTGAAATGGCAACTTCAGGAAGTAAGTTTGTAAGTTTTTCTTACTTACCCTTAAGTGGTAGAACCTTATTATTATTACTTATTTTTCTTTTCTTCGATTCTTCATTACTTTGAAGACCAGTCACCTTCTCACAACTATCTGCAAGCAGTGAAGGATGATATAGATTTGGAACGTTGTGGGCTTGGGCACTCACATTTCGCTCACCTAACTTATATTATTTCTATTATTTTGTTATTTGATTATTATATCATTATTTTTTAATTTCTTTATGTGAGATTGGCGAACGAAGGTTAAGACTGATAGGCGGTGTATCCCCACTGCAATGTGGGTCCTACTTCTTTAGTCACCTCCGAAACTAAGGATACATTTTATATCACACGTTACGGGCCTGTACTCTGGGGGTCCTTTTGATTTGTGCAGCGTTTTAGATTTTTGTTTAGGTTTCTTTTTGGTTTAAAACAAACTAACATTAGTCAGAGGTTTGGATTTGCTGTTTTTCACGCAGTCCTTCCTTTTGAATGTATTTTATTTTATTTAAATGTTGAATATTAATATTCTATACATATTAGAATACATGATAGAATACTATATTCACACCAAACAATGTTAGGCCACTGACTGGAGGGTTTATAACGTCAAAGCATAGTGCATTCTGAGAAAAGCCATAGATATTAGTTTTTCAAACACATAAATTCTGTTACGTCAGAAACGCCTTTACGCACAGGACTAGGAGAAATTAAATATTCTAGAAAATCAAGTTTTATAAATGGTAAGAATATTTTCAAACGTTGTAATAATTCAGTTAATGTCGAAGATGATAATAAATCGAACTCTTTGGAGCATTAGACAATGAAACAGTAAACACACTTACGTTAGTATATTTTCCATTCCTTGAGCCACCTAGTAGTAAAATTTCAAACTAATGTTTATAAAATCTTATATTTTTTCCATCTGAATTCGAATAAACTGAACTGACGAGCAGTTTTTGGAATTTGTAATTTTTGGCGATCTGATCAGATAAAGTTTTTTTTACACTTCCTTTCATATTATGAAAAAAACAGTTAATGGTAAAAAGGAAAAGTCTGAATAATTATTTATTATAATGCTTCAAATTTCAGTTCCTGACATTACATATCTTAATGATAATAAACGTAGTTCAATATATATATAATAAAATCAACTTAGTAACGTGTGTTAGCAGCTTTTATCACCCTTCCACGTTAAACAAACATTAAGTGTTTTGATGGAATTTTGATCACAAGTGCCCGGATAATCCGCATTCAAACATCATTGATATAATATCCGTTAGACTTCGGTAAATGATTAATAGCAAGGTAAACAGTGCCACCCTGTGGCGAGCTGGTTAATTAGGCTTGACCTACAGAGACACCAAACTTGCTACATGATTACGATGTTTACCAAGAGATTAGAACAGCTCTGCTAATATCCTCTTATACGTTATTATACTAATTGGTTCCAACAGCCCTCACAACTCGTTAGTGAGAGATTCATAATCGCAAGGCGTATCAAGTACGGCCTATAACTTTCACGAGTTCAACTAGGCTTAACAAACTAGAAGAGAAAGGATTGTAGAGTGTATTACCTATCCATCAATCTTCTGATTGTGATAGTTTAAGCACTGGTTTTTCATAGATGGAGTAATTAGAACAGAAATAAGGTCACGGTTTGTTTCTGTATATATATATATATATTTACATCTATAAGACCATATAATACAACAGTAACTTTCAAGCGGATTGTGTTTGTTCTACAATGGGCTATCAGTGCTCTGCCTGTCGCGGTTAGCACAAATAGCCCTCGAGTAGCTTTGTGCGAAATTCAAAACAATAAAAAAACAATCAAACCTTCAAAGATTGGAAAACGTGTCAGTTTGACCTTAAAGTGTTATTACAGTTATTGTTTTATATAAATAAAGAACACGGTGGGCTAGCTTTTCTCTGTCCACCATAGAGGAGTAAACCTGGAACTTGAGTTCTGAAAGTCGGTAAATAACCAACTGACCAAGGGTCGAAACAAAAGAAAAGCAAGATGATAAATGAATGATAGAACTTTTTGAGCCGCTGAGAGCGAAAGAAGGAAAAGCTGTTCGATACAAAGGAAGTTTGTTTGTCTGTTTTTGAATTTCGCACAAAGCTACACGAGAGCTATCTGCGCTAGCCGTCCCTAATTTTACAGTGTAAAACTAGAGGGAAAGCAGCTAGTCATCACCACCCACCGCCAACTCTTGGGCTACTCTTTTACCAACGAACAGTGGGATTGACCGTCACATTATAACGCCTCCATGACTAAAAGGGCGAACATGTTTGATGGGACGGAGATTTGAGCCCGCGACCCTCAGATTACGAGTCAAGCGCCTTAACCACCTGGCCATGCCAGGGCCTAAAGAAGAAGTAAAAGATTATTTAATGTTGCAGTAAAAAGGTAGCCGAACAGCCGGTAGTGAAAGAAAGCGTCTGAGAGTTTGAGTACGATATTTACTCCAAGGACGTGAATAAAAACAACTAAGGTAAAGCTGAACTAAAAAGGGTCGAACGAAAGAAGTAGAAACTATTGAAGGAAAGGATGGCGTAAAACAACAGAGAAGTAATGCAAGAAAAAAGGGTACATTTGGTACTTAAAGTGTGAAGGAAAAAGGGTACATTTGGTTCTTAGAAGTGTCAAGGAAAAAGGATACATTTGGTACTTAGAAGTGTCAAGGAAAAGGGTACATTTGTACTTAAAAGTGTGAAGGAAAAAGGGTACATTTGGTTCTTAGAAGTGTCAAGGAAAAAAGGGTACGTTTGGTACTTAGAAGGTCAAGGAAAAAGGGTACATTTGTACTTAAAGGTGAAGGAAAAAGGGTACATTTGTTCTTAGAAGTGTGAAGGAAAAAGGATACATTTGGTACTTAGAAGTGTCAAGGAAAAAGGATACATTTGGTACTTAGAAGTGTGAAGGAAAAAGGGTACATTTGGTACTTAGAAGTGTGAAGGAAAAAGGATACATTTGGTACTTAGAAGTGTCAAGGAAAAGGGTACGTTTGTTTAGAAGTGTCAAGGAAAAAGGGTACATTTGGTTCTTAGAAGTGTCAAGGAAAAAGGGTACGTTTGGTACTTAGAAGTGTCAAGGAAAAAGGGTACATTTGGTTCTTAGAAGTGTCAAGGAAAAAGGGTACGTTTGGTACTTAAAAGTGTGAAGGAAAAAGGGTACATTTGGTTCTTAGAAGTGTCAAGGAAAAAGGGTACGTTTGGTACTTAAAAGTGTGAAGGAAAAAGGGTACATTTGGTTCTTAGAAGTGTCAAGGAAAAAGGGTTTGGTACTTAGAAGTGTCAAGGAAAAAGGGTACATTTGGTACTTAGAAGTGTCAAGGAAAAAGGATACATTTGGTACTAAGAAGTGTCATTGTTCGGTAGCGTAAACTGCCATATATACAAAATGTCCTACACTGTGAACAATGGCAGACCCAAAGTGGTTATCACAGCAACCTACGGTTAATCTGGTGCCATCTGTGGCCAACCACGTTCCCGTTGATGGATTGTTCATGCGGCCACGTGACAACATTTAATATCTTAAAGCTTTATATGTGGCGTGTAATTACCATAACATTGTCATTGCTGACTGTTGAAAGTAGCCAAGCTGTTAATTTTTATGCGACCTACGATTGAGAGGAGGAAAATCACCTTCCCAGCATACGGGAACGCGCAATAAGCGCGCGTGCAACGGGCAGGGTACTGACTTGTTCTTCCGCGAGCTGACTGCGTGATATTACGCTGTACTTCAAGCTGTTAAACTCTGTAACTTGTTAATTGGGTGATTGATGTACATGGCCCATAAGGCTGGACAAACAGCTTCTGACGTAATGTTTCGCAAAATATAGTTTACAATTACATGTACCGCTGATAACTGAGTGTTTATAGTGTATGCCACTGAACTTAGAACAAAACAACAGATCGTAATTAAATTGAATATTGATTTAAAGACGCTTTATAAAAAAACAAAACCATAAAGGCGGGAAGTTGTTTTTTTCAGATGTTTTTGTTTGTAGTTAAGTATAAAGCTACACAATGGACGATCTGTGCTGTGCCAACCACAGGTATCAAAATCCGGTTTTCACCGTTGTCAGTCCGTAAACGTGCAGCTGTGCTACTAGGGGTGAATTAAAAATCTTAGCCTAAAACAATATATATGTATATGAATGATTAGTCGTAGACGAACCACCTAAGGACACCCACCCCACCCGGGTACATACACAGTGTTTGGTTCTGTTTGCACACGAAAAGGGGTATGGAAACGGATCAGAACATGAAGATTCCAGAATCCAGAGGATGGTGCAGGGGGGGGGGCAGTAAAATATGCAGTATTTGGGGAGCGTTTAGTTATCTTCCTCGTTGTTATTTCTTTGGTGAGAGACAGCGTCATGTAGGTAACGTTATTTGAGTTAGCCTTTGAAGTTAAACTCTGTTAGCTTTAAAAGTGTGAGAGAATTTGGACGACAAATAAATAAATACGCAACCATATTGAATTATTAGTAATATATAATACTGATCCGTAATAACAAAAAACACTGATCCGTTCTCTAATAACAAAGCATTGATCAGATGTGTGTTTAAAAGAAAACATTGATAAGACGTGTGTTTAAAACAAAGCATTGATAAGACGTGTGTGTAAGACAGAATATTTATCTGGTGTATGTGTACAATAAAACATTAATCGGTAATTGTATATTACACTATGTAACAAATTTTTTACTTTTTCTTGTTCCTGGACAGAAAGTGTTATTTTCTAATTGCTTATGCCTAAAGTAAATGAAAAAGACCTATTTTTCTCTTCTAACTTTGCTTTTGTGATCTGGTTAGTGAAATTTTCAAATTTACCCATTTTCCAGAACATTCCAGGTAGATTCAGTGCTCAGTATGAACACATAGACCTATCTTATTTTATCAAAGATGACATCAAAAAGCTACAAGCATTCTCCAGGCGCATTCTGCTATGTATGTGGCCAATTTATCAAGATAAGAGCGAAAACGTACTTTGTGACAACATCTACTGAAATGTGTGAAGCCTACAAGGTATATTTCGGCATGTCTGTCGGGGATCAAGATAAACCCTGCGAGCACTGCAAAAAAAATTCTAGAAGAAAAAACGGACAATTTTTGTTTGCTTGAATAGTAAAATTTTATATTATACAAATTTCAGACCTTTAAAAATTTAAATATCTTTCGGTGTACCTTAAAGAAGAATACAGCAGCGTTAGGACTTTGCCAGAAGCCTTGAAGTATTGAAGTATGTTGAGTATGGCTGGGAGGTTATCAAAGACTTCAACATGGTGGCATTCTGATGGGTCTCCAAGGAGTGTTTACCAGGTTTCCCTGTTATCTTTGCCTTTGGGACAGCAGGGACATCGCAGCACACTACAACAGGACGCACTGGCCACAACGGACCGAGTTCTCTGTGGGGAGGCACAATGTCAAGTGTGAACCACTAGTGGACCTCCAGAAGGTGTTGTTCTCACCATTGCACATAAAATTGGGTCTTATGAAACAATTGGTCACAGCTCTTGATAAGGAGTCTGCAGCCTTCAAGTTCCTTCGAGACTTCTTCCCTAAGCTGTCTGAGGCAAAGGTCAAAGCTGGTGTCTTCGTTGGACCACAAATAAAGAAGACCCTGAAGTGCACAGAATTCCCCAAGAAGCTCAAGGAAGGAAAAAAAGTTTGGTGCAGCTTTGTCGCAGTGGTTCGGGGCTTTTTGGGCAATCGCAAGGCTGAAAGTTATGTAGAACTGGTTGAGGCTCTGGTGAAGAACTACGGCAAAATGGGCTGCAGGATGTCCCTGAAAGTCTGTATCCTTGACGCTCATCGTGATAAATTCAAGAACATGGGAGCATACTCAGAGGAGCAAGGCGAGCGCTTCCGTCAACTGGACTTTGAACGCCGCTACCAAGGAACGTATAATGAAAACATGATGGGAGACTATATTTAGGGGCTGATACGTGAAAGTGATTTACATCACAGTCTCAAAAAAAGCTACTCGCTTCTAAACATTTTGTATAACTTTAGTTATAAACCCATGTAAATCTTGATTCATATGTTGTTTTATTCAGACCGTATATAAACGAAAATGTGCAAATTTGCCCGTTTTTACATAGAAAATAGATTAATTTCTAAATTTCATTATTCAGGTCACAAAAGCAAAGTTTGAATGGAATAATGGCCATTTTCTGTACTTTTACAACATAAGCAATTAAGAAATAACACATATTATCTAGGTAACACAAAATTTGTGTTACCTAGTGTTATTTGTGTTACATAGTGTTATTTGTGTTACACAGTGTTATTTGTGTTACACAGTGTTATTTGTGTTACACAGTGTTATTAGCTAGTGAATTTTGTATCTTATTCCTGATGTTGTTATTTTTCTCATGCACATGTTTTAATAACACAGATGTTATAAACATAGTCTAAAAGTGTGATTACCGTTGCTACGGGCTTCGAAATAATATATAACACACACATACACAAAAATATTAATATTACCATGTATTTTCTGAAGTTAGCTAACAAACGTATCATATAGCATACAAACGATTTTTTTTATTTTTTGTACTTATATGTCATGGTTAAATAATAAATTTCGGAACATGATTTTATAAGTTATGTCACTGTACTGTGCTTGTTCTCCTTGAATGGCTTTGGTCACTAACAGGGAAATAACAATTAACGTGGAGAAATTACAAAATAGGAATTCCTTGTTCTATAAATAGCTACCTAAACATTTCTTTATTGACAATGTTGGAAACACCCGAAACTGACCATCAGTAAATCATACAATATGAGATTAAGAACCAACAATCTTAAACCAACATTATTAGATGAACAATGAAAAATGTTAATCCAACAATATGAGATTAATAACCAACAATCTTAAACCAACATTATTAGATGGACAATGAACAATGTTAATCCAACAATATGAGATTAATAACCAACATTATTAGATGGACAATGAACAATGTTAATCCAACAATATGAGATTAATAACCAACAATCTTAAACCAACATTATTAGATGGACAATGAACAATGTTAATCCAACAATATGAGATTAATAACCAACAATCTTAAACCAACATTATTAGATGAACAATCAACAATGTTAATTCAACAATATGAGATGAACAATCAACAATGCTAATCTAACAAAAATAGATGAACAATCAAGAAGGTTAATTCAATAATATTAAATGAACAATCAACAATGTTAACCTAACAATACTAAATGAACAATCAACAATGTTAATCTAACAATACTGGATGAGCAATCAACAATGTTAACCTAACAATATTAAATGAACAATCAACAATGTTAATCTAACAATATTAAATGAACAATCAACAATGTTAACCTAACAATACTAAATGAACAATAAACAATGTTAATCCAACAATATTAGAAGAACAAGCAACAAGGTTAATCTAACTATATTATATGAACAATCAATAATGTTAATCTAACAATATTAAATGAACAATCAACAATATTAATCCTACAATATTAGATGAGCAATCAACAATGTTAATTCAACAATATTAGATGAACAACCAATAAGGTTAATCCAACAATATTAGTTGAACACCAATAAGGTTAGCCCAACAATATGAGATTAATAATAAACAAGGTTAATTTAACAATCAACAAGGTTGATCCAACAATATCACATTAACAATCAACAAGGTTGATCCAACAATATCACATTAACAATCAACAAGGTTGATCCAACAATATCACATTAACAATCAACAAGGTTGATCCAACTATATCACATTAACAATCAACAAGGTCGATCCAACAATATCACATTAACAATCAACAAGGTTGATCCAACTATATCACATTAACAATCAACAAGGTCGATCCAACAATATCACATTAACAATCAACAAGGTCGATCCAACAATATCACATTAACAATCAACAAGGTCGATCCAACTATATCACATTAACAATCAACAAGGTCGATCCAACAATATCACATTAACAATCAACAAGGTCGATCCAACAATATCACATTAACAATCAACAAGGTCGATCCAACTGTATCACATTAACAATCAACAAGGTTGATCCAACTATATCACATTAACAATCAACAATGTTAACTGAACTGATATAATTGAAAGTTTTCTTTGGCGAAATATGTAGAATGTTTAGCTAACGTTGTCTGGTCCAACTTATCACGATACTAAATAAATAAATAGAAAAAAGAGAGACTATTTAAAGATATTAATATAATGCACTTGGATTACAATTAGCAGAAGTTGAAATATTTTAGTAAGAAAGCATTAGCTAATAACAGTTAAAACAAGCAGTAATGACACAATAAACTCTTTACTACCTCTCACCCAAACAACCAACATAACACGCACAATCCACAGAGCAAAACGCTCAAGTCAGGCGTGACCCAGCGGCTATAATCTTGGGCTGCAGGTCCAAAAGTCCAAAGCAAAGACATCCCTGAACATGCTGCAAACTTCCAGCGAGTGAAGGAGGGACTTTATACAATGCTAGATTATTCCTTTATTTGGTTCAAAGAGCGAGAGAAAATCCCTGTAGCTGAGAACGCAGATGTCGATTTTCCCTCTGGTCAGTAATTCAAAATTAGAAACAAATAAATCTTAACCCACAGAAAGAGTTTCTGTCTGGTGTTTAGCTCATGCGCACTTAAGTAATTGTTAAGGTGAAGGATCCAGTTGAATGACCAAAATCTAACAGCTTCCACGAATAGCTAAATAAAAAACGAAGGAAGGGAAACTAAAAATGAATATAGTTTTTATGTTTGCATATTTTACTCATTACACATAAAATATGCATGCCTATTACTCTTCACCAGAAGTAAAAATTAGAAATATTTTGATCTATTCTCAAGGTTATGCACTTCTAGAACAGGTCTGAAAAATTTCGTTCAACAAATTTGCCTACATTTTATTTTAGTGCCCCTCTTTGTCGAGCAATTAAAAAAATGGCGTCGTACCCTTTTTCTTAGTGACACGGTACAAATTTATTGTGCACACTTTCGAAAAGTTTGATTATTTAAAATATATTTTTTCTTTAAAACGAATTTTAAAATAGCATATTTCACCATTGTTTGCTGCTAGGGAAAGCAACTTAAAAAATAAAATGTAAGCATGTCAGTTGCAGTAACGAATGGTGGACTAAGCACTCGCAACGCGAGTGCACAGCGACCACGGCCAGCAGATTCTTACTTTATCCACCACAAACGTTAATTATATATTTATCACATTTTATTCAGTGTAACTTAGTGACGATTCTTAGGAGCATTAAGAGCCAACCTGAATGTAAATTGAGTTTTAAAGAACATAAATTAAGTAATACAATTAGAGTGATACAGAGTTGTTACGCTTATTACACACCACCTACTACTTGAGTTAAAACAAAAGTTTGGCCTTTTTTTTTAGCTCAAGCATACAAATATATACGTACGTAAACAGGCACACAGTATAACACGTAATAATCGAAGAAATGGTTTTATATTAACTTCTATACGCAAAAATGCTTTCTAAAATAGTTTTTATTAGCAAGTCGTTTTGTTGACAATATATGTATTTCTAAATATTTGTTTTATTTTTTTCGAATATTTTTTTAGGTTTTGAAACTCTAGAGTTGTATGTATACAAATGCTTATTCATGCGCATTTAGGCTCACGCACATTTGCACGGATTGTGCTATATTTATTCATTAGATCCGTTTGACAAAAGCGTTGGGTCTGACTAAAATAGCAGTACGTCATCTTTGTTGAATAAACACCGTGGATGTTGTTGTTGTTTTTTCCCAGTTTCTTTGACAGCGATATCTTTGTTAAGCGGTATCGATCTAGCGTGTGAGTAAACATGACAGTATGCATACATATAAATATTATACCAATACTCTGATTAAAGACTTTTGTCAGACAAGTTGTTCAATGCAGGCGACAGTGTTTCATTACATTGGCGGCTACGATATCAAACCCATTAAAATAACACAATGTACAAGATAAATCATGCAGTTCTATGCGGATTCTTACTGTATATTCAGATGACACAAAAATACAATAGCTCTGAATCACTTGACAATCACACTTCTATACAATAACCAGGCGTTTACTTTTAGTTGTAATGACAGTAATGGTAGCTTAATGCCATTACTGGGTGTTCGCTTACTATGAATACAGTTTGATGTGACGTCATTATTGAATGTTTCTTATTATGAACACAATGTTATGTGTTCATGACGTCATTATAAAACTCTCCTTTATTGTCAACACAATCTGATGTGACGTACTATTAAACTCTCCTTTATTTTCAACACAATCTGATGTGACGTCATTATTAAACTCTCCTTTATTGTCAACACAATCTGATGTGACGTCATTATTAAACTTTCCTTTATTTTCAACACAATCTGATGTGACGTCATTGCTGAATTCTGTGTGGCTTTGCGTTTAACAACAAACAATCCAAATCACAATATATACTTGATTATAGACGTGAATATTTAATGGTTTAAGTTTTTATACCGGTTCAGGACTTCTGATCACTTTTTGTTTCTTATATTTCATGCACTATTTTATCAATAAAACTCGTTAATGGTCGTCACATTGTAACGCCTTCATGAATGAAAAGACGAGTATATTCATTGATGGGATTCAAACTCTAATTACCAGCCCGTTGTTTTACGTACTGCGGTATTTTGTTCTCTGTATACCTGATAGTTCAGTTATACTTAACTCGTCATGCATTCAGTTGTTTATAATCATATACAGTATTAATGTTTAACTTCTGGATTCTCTGAGTTCTGAAACATGTACAACTTATAAAACATAAGTCACAACATAGTTATGAAAACAAAAAAATATACATTAAACCTTGCATACTGGGTTAAAATTGTAAAAGGAAAAAAGGTTTTAAGTTGTTTTAAGTCATAAATTATAAGAAAAATAACAATTTATGTATGGAATGAACAAAACAATGTATTCATACACCCTAGTATGTTAGTGGAACTTGAACATGAAAGTGGCAATTTTTGTATATACACAAATCATGTTTTTTTTTGTAGTTAAGCCCAAAACTATACAATGGACTATCTGTTCCAACTCCACCATGGGTCTTCAAACCCTGTTTTTAGCGTTATAAGCCTTCAGACTTATGAGGCACCTTCCTTTAAGATGTCAGTTCACAGATAGGTAGATTACAAGTGATTGGATACGTTCCTTTAAGATGTCAGTTCACAGATAGGAAGATTACAAGTGATTGGATTCGTTTCTTTAAGATGTCAGTTCACAGATAGGTAGATTACAAGTGATTGGATACGTTCCTTTAAGATGTCAGTTCACAGATAGGTAGATTACAAGTGATTGGATTCGTTCCTTTAAGATGTCAGTTCACAGATAGGTAGATTACAAGTGATTGGATACGTTCCTTTAAGATGTCAGTTCACAGATAGGTAGATTGATAGTGATTGGATACGTCCCTTTAAGATGTCAGTTCACAGATAGGTAGATTACTAGTGATGAGTTGACTTCCTTTAAAATTTCAGTCCATCGTAGCTATCGTAAATTTGAAAGAAAATTGTTGAATGGGCGGTTTGTCAATATCCTATGAAATGTTAAGCGTACACGTACATGACTACACATAAACACGTCTAAAATGCCAGAACACTTCCAAGACACATTACAATTATTTGAGATCGACCAAATATGTTTTCAGAACATCGCAAAAGCAAAGTTTCTAGGATTGTGAAAAAAAATGTAACAAATTCAGGGTAAATTCGTTGCATTTGGTTTGATCAAGTATGAGTTTATTTATTTTTGAATTTCGCGCAAACCTACACGAGGTCTATCTACTCCAGCCGTCCATAATTTTGTAGTGTAAGTCTAGAAGAAAGGCAACTAGTCATCACCACCCACAGCCAACTCTTGTGCTATTTTTTACCAACGAATAGTGGGATTGATTGTAAAATTATAACGGCCTCACATTAAAAAAATGTTTTACAATTTTGTCGCTAGGAGATTAATGAAAAATAATGTGAGAAAGTCTGAGGCCTGGTATCGTCTGGTGGTTAGGGCTCACGACTTGTCGTCGCCAAACGTATTCGTTACTTCTCGTTTGTGAATTTGAAACTAAATTTCTACAAGTAAATATAATTTTTAAAGACCATAAACTTATAAACGTCTTTCCAATTGTTGGATATTATTGTTATAATAAGTTATATATATGTGAATGTGCGTATATGTTGATAGCTTCTTTGCTGTTAAGCCTGAAAGCCATCAAATTTTATACATGTAATATGTTTCTGTACTTATCTACCCCATTAACTGTTTGTGGAGATGTCGAGCTCAGGACATTAATCAATGGATAAGAAAGAAGTACTAAGGTGACAAATACCCCTGGTAACAAGGGTAGATCAGTGACAACACAACAAAGAGGAAACCTAGATTAACGTGCCGAGACCATGTAACCTGAAAGTATAATGCACTCTCGATAGAAGAGCACAATATGTTTGGCTACTAGGTCTACACCTGAGCGCAGGAACTCCCCGTTACTACACAGACTCAAGCTAGATAAATGTTTTTTAGATCCTGCTCGAGCAGTGGAATTCGTGTGATGGTGTACAAATGCACGATTGATGGTTGGCTTCGTTCGTCCTGCTACCAATTACTTACCATAATATTTTAAACTTTGCAATTTTAAAATTTCTCGCATGCATTTAGAAAGAAAACTGGTGTTCTGAGTCAGTTCTTCGGTGAGTTGTTTCATCTTTAACCGCTGCTCAAACAGATCACTTTAACAGGAATTTGAATTGAACAAATTTAAATATACTGTGTGAAAATGATCTGTTCACACTTTTGATCAAATGTACGTTGGATAAAAAAATCGAATTTGAAAAAGATACGATGGAACACAACTGTTTTCAAGGAGCTATTTTTAGGAAGTATGTTTTTTAATATTTAGTTATTTTGCCTTCTGTTGTATGATGTGAAACCTAGCAACGGATGCAAAGTTTAAGTTTCAAATCTAACATGAAGGGTACGTGAGTTGCACCAATTTTAGCGTTATAAGAATGGCAGTCAATCCCTTAGAATGGATGGGAGGTGATGACGGTATACTAATCGCTTTTCCATTGGATTAGTAGTTGAAAGTTAAGGACGGCAGAAAATGAAAATATCTCAGTAACTTTGCCATAAATACAAAATTTATTATTACAATTCTAGGGAAATGTAATAGATTTCAATAGTTTGATCTTGTACATTTTTCTTACTATTTTTAATTTTAGATTAGGCTTACGCTTGGGTAAACGATTAACCAAGCCAACCATTATTTGAAACATATATAACAAAACATAATATATCTCACATGAATTTTCTTACAACAAACCAAACTATTAATTTTCCTTAACTTTTCACACATTCAAACTTAAAACTAACGTTTTTCTTTCTGACATATGATTGATAGACTTTGTAATTATAAATTTATTTTAGACGTACAGGCCTTAATTAATTAATCTTTAATGGATTTTTTCTTTTTTCTTCATGATCGACGCTACATATGATTTAATAACGCTTCTTAGTTTTTGTTTATCAAATCAATAATCACGTATGACACGAATTTTACTGCTAGTTTGTGGTTACATTCGAAAAGTGAATTTAGAGCTTATTTATGTTTACAATAATTTAAAGATAAAAGATATGATGCATTAAGAACGTTCTAACTACATATACATGGGCCGATCCTGGAGAGGGCGCAACCAACAAATCCCCCAGAACAACAGCAATAAAAAAAGTTTATCTTATCTCCTGATTCTCAATAATTCGAGTGAAACGTCTCTATTCGTGTATTTTCTCCACAATTTTGACCAATTTTGCTCATAAAATGACCAAAACTCGCAGCTGACTGTTCTGATTTTAATTTAGTTATCCTCGTGTTATATGTAGTCCGTAATATTTGGTGCTAGCATCTTGAATTATTAGAAGAAGTAAGTAGGGCACCAGTGTGAAAAGTAATGAATTTCGACGAAAGTTTGGTAAGTTGGATGTAAGTAAAATGATTGCAATGAAAACGATGAAATAATTGACGATGACGATAAATAACTGGACGAAAAGAAAGGAAGGTGTTAGAGCGGTTCGAATACACAGGAAGTATTCCTTCAAACATATCTACTGACACTATAGTATTGTTACTGTTGACTATATCCGTAAGGAAGTATTCCTTCAAACATATCTACTGACACTATAGTATTGTTACTGTTGACTATATCCGTAAGGAAGTATTCCTTCAAACATATCTACTGACACTATAGCATTGTTACTGTTGACTATATCCGTAAGGAAGTATTCCCTCAAACATAGCTACTGACACTATAGTATTGTTACTGTTGACTATATCCGTAAGGAAGTATTCCTTCAAACATATCTACTGACACTATAGTATTGTTACTGTTGACTATATCCGTAAGGAAGTATTCCTTCAAACATATCTACTGACACTATAGTATTGTTACTGTTGACTATATCCGTAAGGAAGTATTCCTTCAAACATATCTACTGACACTATAGTATTGTTACTGTTGACTATATCCGTAAGGAAGTATTCCTTCAAACATATCTACTGACACTATAGTATTGTTACTGTTGACTATATCCGTAAGGAAGTATTCCTTCAAACATATCTACTGACACTATAGTATTGTTACTGTTGACTATATCCGTAAGGAAATATTCCTTCAAACATATCTACTGACACTATAGTATTGTTACTGTTGACTATATCCGTAAGGAAGTATTCCTTCAAACATATCTACTGACACTATAGTATTGTTACTGTTGACTATATCCGTAAGGAAATATTCCTTCAAACATATCTACTGACACTATAGTATTGTTACTGTTGACTATATCCGTAAGGAAATATTCTTTCAAACATATCTACTGACACTATAGTATTGTTACTGTTGACTATATCCGTAAGGAAGTATTCCTTCAAACATATCTACTGACACTATAGTATTGTTACTGTTGACTATATCCGTAAGGAAATATTCCTTCAAACATATCTACTGACACTATAGTATTGTTACTGTTGACTATATCCGTAAGGAAGTATTCCTTCAAACATAGCTACTGACACTATAGTATTGTTACTGTTGACTATATCCGTAAGGAAATATTCCTTCAAACATATCTACTGACACTATAGTATTGTTACTGTTGACTATATCCGTAAGGAAGTATTCCTTCAAACATATCTACTGACACTATAGTATTGTTACTGTTGACTATATCCGTAAGGAAATATTCCTTCAAACATATCTACTGACACTATAGTATTGTTACTGTTGACTATATCCGTAAGGAAATATTCTTTCAAACATATCTACTGACACTATAGTATTGTTACTGTTGACTATATCCGTAAGGAAATATTCCTTCAAACATATCTACTGACACTATAGTATTGTTACTGTTGACTATATCCGTAAGGAAGTATTCCTTCAAACATATCTACTGACACTATAGTATTGTTACTGTTGACTATATCCGTAAGGAAATATTCCTTCAAACATATCTACTGACACTATAGTATTGTTACTGTTGACTATATCCGTAAGGAAATATTCCTTCAAACATATCTACTGACACTATAGTATTGTTACTGTTGACTATATCCGTAAGGAAGTATTCCTTCAAACATATCTACTGACACTATAGTATTGTTACTGTTGACTATATCCGTAAGGAAATATTCCTTCAAACATATCTACTGACACTATAGTATTGTTACTGTTGACTATATCCGTAAGGAAGTATTCCTTCAAACATATCTACTGACACTATAGTATTGTTACTGTTGACTATATCCGTAAGGAAGTATTCCTTCAAACATATCTACTGACACTATAGTATTGTTACTGTTGACTATATCCGTAAGGAAATATTCCTTCAAACATATCTACTGACACTATAGTATTGTTACTGTTGACTATATCCGTAAGGAAATATTCCTTCAAACATATCTACTGACACTATAGTATTGTTACTGTTGACTATATCCGTAAGGAAATATTCCTTCAAACATATCTACTGACACTATAGTATTGTTACTGTTGACTATATCCGTAAGGAAGTATTCCTTCAAACATATCTACTGACACTATAGTATTGTTACTGTTGACTATATCCGTAAGGAAATATTCCTTCAAACATATCTACTGACACTATAGTATTGTTACTGTTGACTATATCCGTAAGGAAGTATTCCTTCAAACATAGCTACTGACACTATAGTATTGTTACTGTTGACTATATCCGTAAGGAAATATTCCTTCAAACATATCTACTGACACTATAGTATTGTTACTGTTGACTATATCCGTAAGGAAGTATTCCTTCAAACATATCTACTGACACTATAGTATTGTTACTGTTGACTATATCCGTAAGGAAATATTCCTTCAAACATATCTACTGACACTATAGTATTGTTACTGTTGACTATATCCGTAAGGAAATATTCCTTCAAACATATCTACTGACACTATAGTATTGTTACTGTTGACTATATCCGTAAGGAAATATTCCTTCAAACATATCTACTGACACTATAGTATTGTTACTGTTGACTATATCCGTAAGGAAATATTCCTTCAAACATATCTACTGACACTATAGTATTGTTACTGTTGACTATATCCGTAAGGAAGTATTCCTTCAAACATATCTACTGACACTATAGTATTGTTACTGTTGACTATATCCGTAAGGAAATATTCCTTCAAACATATCTACTGACACTATAGTATTGTTACTGTTGACTATATCCGTAAGGAAATATTCCTTCAAACATATCTACTGACACTATAGTATTGTTACTGTTGACTATATCCGTAAGGAAATATTCCTTCAAACATATCTACTGACACTATAGTATTGTTACTGTTGACTATATCCGTAAGGAAATATTCCTTCAAACATATCTACTGACACTATAGTATTGTTACTGTTGACTATATCCGTAAGGAAATATTCCTTCAAACATATCTACTGACACTATAGTATTGTTACTGTTGACTATATCCGTAAGGAAATATTCCTTCAAACATATCTACTGACACTATAGTATTGTTACTGTTGACTATATCCGTAAGGAAATATTCTTTCAAACATATCTACTGACACTATAGTATTGTTACTGTTGACTATATCCGTAAGGAAGTATTCCTTCAAACATCGCTACTGACACTATAGTATTGTTACTGTTGACTATATCCGTAAGGAAGTATTCCTTCAAACATATCTACTGACACTATAGTATTGTTACTGTTGACTATATCCGTAAGGAAATATTCCTTCAAACATATCTACTGACACTATAGTATTGTTACTGTTGACTATATCCGTAAGGAAATATTCCTTCAAACATATCTACTGACACTATAGTATTGTTACTGTTGACTATATCCGTAAGGAAATATTCCTTCAAACATATCTACTGACACTATAGTATTGTTACTGTTGACTATATCCGTAAGGAAATATTCCTTCAAACATATCTACTGACACTATAGTATTGTTACTGTTGACTATATCCGTAAGGAAATATTCCTTCAAACATATCTACTGACACTATAGTATTGTTACTGTTGACTATATCCGTAAGGAAGTATTCCTTCAAACATATCTACTGACACTATAGTATTGTTACTGTTGACTATATCCGTAAGGAAATATTCCTTCAAACATATCTACTGACACTATAGTATTGTTACTGTTGACTATATCCGTAAGGAAGTATTCCTTCAAACATATCTACTGACACTATAGTATTGTTACTGTTGACTATATCCGTAAGGAAGTATTCCTTCAAACATATCTACTGACACTATAGTATTGTTACTGTTGACAATATCCGTAAGGAAATATTCCTTCAAACATATCTACTGACACTATAGTATTGTTACTGTTGACTATATCCGTAAGGAAATATTCCTTCAAACATATCTACTGACACTATAGTATTGTTACTGTTGACTATATCCGTAAGGAAGTATTCCTTCAAACATATCTACTGACACTATAGTATTGTTACTGTTGACTATATCCGTAAGGAAATATTCTTTCAAACATATCTACTGACACTATAGTATTGTTACTGTTGACTATATCCGTAAGGAAGTATTCCTTCAAACATAGCTACTGACACTATAGTATTGTTACTGTTGACTATATCCGTAAGGAAGTATTCCTTCAAACATAGCTACTGACACTATAGTATTGTTACTGTTGACTATATCCGTAAGGAAATATTCCTTCAAACATATCTACTGACACTATAGTATTGTTACTGTTGACTATATCCGTAAGGAAGTATTCCTTCAAACATATCTACTGACACTATAGTATTGTTACTGTTGACTATATCCGTAAGGAAATATTCCTTCAAACATATCTACTGACACTATAGTATTGTTACTGTTGAATATATCCGTAAGGAAATATTCCTTCAAACATATCTACTGACACTATAGTATTGTTACTGTTGACAATATCCGTAAGGAAATATTCCTTCAAACATATCTACTGACACTATAGTATTGTTACTGTTGAATATATCCGTAAGGAAATATTCTTTCAAACATATCTACTGACACTATAGTATTGTTACTGTTGAATATATCCGTAAGGAAATATTCTTTCAAACATATCTACTGACACTATAGTATTGTTACTGTTGACTATATCCGTAAGGAAGTATTCCTTCAAACATCGCTACTGACACTATAGTATTGTTACTGTTGACTATATCCGTAAGGAAATATTCCTTCAAACATATCTACTGACACTATAGTATTGTTACTGTTGACTATATCCGTAAGGAAATATTCCTTCAAACATATCTACTGACACTATAGTATTGTTACTGTTGACTATATCCGTAAGGAAGTATTCCTTCAAACATCGCTACTGACACTATAGTATTGTTACTGTTGACTATATCCGTAAGGAAATATTCTTTCAAACATATCTACTGACACTATAGTATTGTTACTGTTGACTATATCCGTAAGGAAATATTCCTTCAAACATATCTACTGACACTATAGTATTGTTACTGTTGACTATATCCGTAAGGAAATATTCCTTCAAACATATCTACTGACACTATAGTATTGTTACTGTTGACTATATCCGTAAGGAAGTATTCCTTCAAACATAGCTACTGACACTATAGTATTGTTACTGTTGACTATATCCGTAAGGAAGTATTCCTTCAAACATAGCTACTGACACTATAGTATTGTTACTGTTGACTATATCCGTAAGGAAATATTCCTTCAAACATATCTACTGACACTATAGTATTGTTACTGTTGACTATATCCGTAAGGAAGTATTCCTTCAAACATAGCTACTGACACTATAGTATTGTTACTGTTGACTATATCCGTAAGGAAGTATTCCTTCAAACATATCTACTGACACTATAGTATTGTTACTGTTGAATATATCCGTAAGGAAGTATTCCTTCAAACATATCTACTGACACTATAGTATTGTTACTGTTGACAATATCCGTAAGGAAATATTCCTTCAAACATATCTACTGACACTATAGTATTGTTACTGTTGAATATATCCGTAAGGAAGTATTCCTTCAAACATATCTACTGACACTATAGTATTGTTACTGTTGACTATATCCGTAAGGAAATATTCCTTCAAACATCGCTACTGACACTATAGTATTGAATATATCCGTAAGGAAGAATTCCTTCAAACATATCTGCTGACACTATAGTATTGTTACTGTTGATTATATCCGTAAGGAAGTATTCCTTCAAACATCGCTACTGACACTATAGTATTGTACTGTTGACTATATACTTAAGGAAGTATTCCTTCAAACATATCTGCTGACACTATAGTATTGTTACTGTTGATTATATCCGTAAGGAAGTATTCCTTCAAACATCGCTACTGACACTATAGTATTGTTACTGTTGACAATATCCGTAAGGAAATATTCCTTCAAACATCGCTACTGACACTATAGTATTGTTACTGTTGACAATATCCGTAAGGAAATATTCCTTCAAACATCGCTACTGACACTATAGTATTGTTACTGTTGAATATATCCGTAAGGAAGTATTCCTTCAAACGTATCTACTGACACTATAGTATTGTTACTGTTGAATATATCCGTAAGGTAATATTCCTTCAAACATATCTACTGACACTATAGTATTGTTACTGCTTTTGTTGATATTGTTAATAATAGTGCACTTTTTAATAAAATATTTAGAATAGAATGGAATAGAATAGAACAGAATAGAATAGTCAAAAAACAGGATGCAAGCTTCAACGTTTTTGTGTTTTACTGAAGAGATATACTGGTGGTATTTTTATTCAGTATTATAAAATCTTCTATTCATAAATTTATTGATTTATACATTTATTTTTAAATATTTATTGTACAAAAACAAATTAGCCATTTTATTTCGTATTCCATGAAGTGTGATTGCTTTTACTAAGCCCACTAGTTACCCCATGGTCCATCTGCGCTGTGCCCAACGGTTATCCAAACGCAATATTTTTAACAGTATAAACCGCCAGACGTCGCTAAGTTATCTGCAGAAATTTTAAAAAGCTTTAAACTATGTTCCATTGTACTTTTTATTATGTTTTTGGGATTCTGACTGAAAACCAATAGTAAACTGGTCGATATTTCGTATCTATTATGGATAATACAAATGTAACTCCTGATGTATCCATTATGAACAATGTAAATGTTACTCCTATTGTGGGTAAGTCGTACTTGTATTACAGCTTCATTATAGATATATTATATATTATCATACACAAAACAGTATTACTGAAATCAAAGCGTCTATGATTCCTTAGAGAAACTGACAGGTGCTAAAATGTTACAAACACAGACTGGAAATTTTATCACTAATTTAAGAAATCATAAGAACTAAACACATTCCAGAAGATTAAGCATAACACTGGCTGGAAATTTTGTAACTTATTAAACATAACACTGACTGAGATATTCTGTTACTGATTAAACACAACACTGACTGAGATATTATGTTACTGTTTAAACACAACACTGACTGAGATATTATGTTACTGTTTAAACACAACACTGACTAAGATATTATGTTACTGTTTAAACACAGCACTAGGATATTATGTTACTGTTTAAACACAACACTGACTAAGATATTATGTTACTGTTTAAACACAGCACTGTTTAAACACAGCACTAGGATATTATGTTACTGTTTAAACACAACACTGACTAAGATATTATGTTACTGTTTAAACACAACACTGACTGAGATATTCTGTTACTGATTAAACACAACACTGGCTAAAATATTATGTTACTGTTTAAACACAGCACTAGGATATTATGTTGGTGATTAAACACAACACTGACTGAGATATTATGTTACTGTTTAAACACAACACTGACTGAGATATTCTGTTACTGATTAAACACAACACTGGCTAAGATATTATGTTACTGTTTAAACACAGCACTAGGATATTATGTTACTGTTTAAACACAACACTGACTAAGATATTATGTTACTGATTAAACACAACACTGACTAAGATATTCTGTCACTGGTTAAACACAACACTGACTACGATATTATGTTACTGATTAAACACAACACTGACTAAGATATTATGTTACTGATTAAACACAACACCGACTACGATATTATGTTACTGATTAAACACAACACCGACTACGATATTATGTTACTGATTAAACACAACTCTGACTAAGATATTCTATCAGTGATTAAACACAATCGTTGATATAACATAAAAATTTTGGTTGAAGCTCTGGAAGTGATTATAATTCGTAACTTAATGATTGATTTAATTGTACTGTTATTAAAATAAACAAGTATAACTTATCTGTATGTCACAAATGACGAAGTATAACTTATCTGTATGTCACAAATGACGAAGCATATCCTGAAAGTTAAGGAACAATAAGTTCTGGCTGACATTTCACAAAAGGAAACGCTTTACGATTAGTTAAGAACTACGATGCGGTTTCATTCTGCTCGTTTGTATCATTTTTATTAAACATCATTACCAAAACTGCTTTTTTATGACGGTCCCTAGAGATGCGAAATAAAACATTCTCAAGTGTTGGCGTGGGAAAGTGTTTTTGTAACTTTCAAAGACTCATGTCAAATCTATATTATTACATTATTACTTTGGAGTCTGGTCACAATCGCTTTACAAGCAATAGTCATTGAGGGTGTCTTAAAAATTTAACGATCTCTTTACTGGTCTCTCTTCTTGATACACATGAAAGGGCCGTTTCAAATCAGTAAAGCAGTAGTTTACAACTTTAATGGTACTTTGTCAGAGTGCTCCTGTACAATGATGGCTCGTGCACTAATGACTGAAATGCCATTTTGCTACAATAAAAGCGCTATCACTAACTCGAGACTTGAAGGCTTTATTGAGCTACCGCGAGTTAAAACTTAACGATTGTTCTCGAAAGCCGTTTCAAAGTGAAATCGTTGTAAAATACGTATTTTAAATAACTTATTTCCGTCAATGAGGACCAGGAATGACTAAACCATTAAAATAACTGTATTTGGAAACAAAACGTTTTTTTTACTTCCTAAAAAACTTATTGAGCAGGTGTAAAATGACAAACAATGAAGCTTGCTGAGTTAAATAACCCCCTTTTAAACGTTAAATGTTTCTTAAAGTTAAAATAAAAAAAAGCGTTTGTAGATAAGACAGTCAAACAAAGGAACTTCATATTTTATTACAACTTGGAATTTACTGACACTAAAGTTGCTGCTAAACTGATTGACTGAAGGTTACTACTACGATAAAGAGTCTTTATGTGAGTCCCTAAACAATGTTAGTCAAAGACACCATTGATTGATATTGTATTTATTAAAGATCTGTATTCTTTAGTTTCACAGAAAAGTTTTTTCAAAAACCTGATCAGAGAATATTTAATTAATTCTGTTTGTTCATTATATATATAATAAAATTAAATGTATGTATTATTTCTACTATAGTACAAAAACTGTAAAATTAATGAAGCTGCAAAACTCATATTTGTGGGTTTGGTAATTTTTTATTTTGTTGGAAGTTTTAAATCATATCAACTTATGCAACTGGAAGTTTTGAAACGTATTGAATACGTAATTGTAAGTTTTGAAACATATTGAATACGTAATTGTAAGTTTTTAATCGTATCGAAACAGATGGGAAGTTTTAAAGAATGATTATTATTTCTCAGTCTATGTTTTCATTGTTATCTCGTTTTATATAACTAATTTTCATTGATTTTACAATTGAGTAAAGCTACATTTTAATCCCTGTGGCTGATATTAATGAACTGTATGTGAATATAGATCTTCTATCAGTAAGTGCTACAACATGTTACATGTGGCTGATATTAATAGATATAGATCTTTTATCATTAGGTGCTACAACATGTTACATGTGGCTAATATTAATAGATATAGATCCTTTATCATTAAATGCTACAACATGTTACATGTGGCTGATATTAATAGATATAGATCCTTTATCATTAAATGCTACAACATGTTACATGTGGCTGATATTAATAGATATAGATCCTTTATCATTAAACGCTACAACATGTTACATGTGGCTGATATTAATAGATATAGATCTTTTATCATTAGGTGCTACAACATGTTACATGTGGCTAACATATATATAGATCCTTTATCATTAAATGCTACAACATGTTACATATGGCTTATATTAATAGATATAGATCTTTTATCATTAGGTGCTACAACATGTAGCTGATATTAAGACACAGATCTTTTATCATTAGGTGCTACAACATCTTACACGTAGCTAATATTAATAAATATTGATCTTTTATCATTAGATGCTACAACGTGTTACACGTAGCTAATATTAATAGATATAGATCTTTTATCATTAGGTGCTACAGCATGTTGAATGTGGCTGATATTAACGAACAGCATATTGATACATATCTTTCCTCATTATAACGTACAATGTAAATTAGCCAATGTCTTATTTGATTAACTCACCTTTAGACTTACGGTGTTAAAATTAAGGTTAAATGTTGTTGTTTTTTTATTATTTTCACGTCATTTTCTAAAATGATTTGATTTATTTTGTTCTTGTTTTTTACTTGATAGCCACTTTTAAAAATATTATTTTTGATATTCAGATTACAATGAGCTTATACGGTTTTAGTGTACGAAATAAAACTGAAAGTTTATACGGTTTGTTTCATAATTTTGCTCAAAATTACAGTACGGCAATTAGTCACCAACTGTATCTATTAGGCTATTTCTGTGTTAGTCAAGTATTGCGATATAACCGTCAGCCTTAGGCTATTTTTGTGTTGGTCAAGTAGTGCAATATAACTATCACTCAGTTTTAGGCTGTTCTTGTGTTGGTCAAGTAGTGCAATATAACTATCACTCAGTTTTAGGCTGTTCTTGTGTTGGTCAAGTAGTGCAATATAACCGTCAGTTTTAAGGTATTTTTGTGTTGGTCAAGTAGTGCGATATAACCGTCAGTTTTAGGCTATTTTTGTGTTGGTCAAGTAGTGCAATATAACTATCAGTTTTATGATATTTTTGTGTTGTTCAAGCAGTGCAATATAACCGTCAGCCTTAGGCTATTTTTCTGTTAGTCAAGTATTGCGATATAACCGTCCGTTTTAAGGTATTTTTGTGTTGGTCAAGTAGTGCGATATAACCGTCAGTTTTAGGCTATTTTTGTGTTGGTCAAGTAGTGCAATATAACTATCAGTTTTATGATATTTTTGTGTTGTTCAAGCAGTGCAATATAACCGTCAGCCTTAGGCTATTTTTCTGTTAGTCAAGTATTGCGATATAACCGTCCGTTTTTGGCTATTTTTGTGTTGGTCAAGTAGTGCAATATAACCGTCAGTTTTAAGGTATTTTTGTGTTGGTCAAGTAGTGCGATATAACCGTCAGTTTTAGGCTATTTTTGTGTTGGTCAGGTAGTGCAATATAACTATCAGTCAGTTTTAGGCTATTTTTGTGTTGTTCAAGTAGTGCAATATAACCGTCAGTTTTAAGGTATTTTTGTGTTGGTCAAGTAGTGCGATATAACTATCAGTTTTAGGCTATTTTTGTGTTAGTCAAGTATTGCGATATAACCGTCAGTTTTAGGCTATTTTTGTGTCAGTCAAGTAGTGCAATATAACTGCCAGCTTTAGGCTGTTTTTGTGTTGGTCAAGTAGTGCAATATAACCGTCAGTTTTAGGCTATTATTGTGTTGGTCAAGTAGTGCAATATAACCGTCAGTTTTAAGATATTTTTGTGTTAGTCAAGTATTGCGATATAACCGTCAGCCTTAGGCTATTTTTCTGTTAGTCAAGTATTGCGATATAACCGTCCGTTTTTGGCTATTTTTGTGTTGGTCAAGTAGTGCAATATAACCGTCACTTTTATTGCACATCCACGGCGTTAAAACTGTCAAGGGCGTCGTGGTAACGACAGCTCATTTACTATCGCCCTCCAAATCCGACCCATCAGAAAGTTTACGTACAAGTTGTTATATACTAGGTCTTGGCCAGTAACGGAATAAATGATTTCCATTGTTTAAAGCAGTATGAACGTCTTGTTGTTGCCTTGGTATTACCAATATTTTCAAGACAGAAAGGTTAATAGTTTTTCCAGAAAACGTCACCTGTTCTTGACCGACGTCTAGTAGAAACACCATAACTAAGTATGCTCAATGGTCTGTAATAACCCATGACAACCATTGATCTGTAACAATCCATGACTACCAGTGATCTGTGATAACCCATGACTACCACTGATCTATAATAACCCGTGGTTACCACTGGTTTGTAATAACCCATGGCTACCATTGATCTGTAATAACCCATGGTTACCATTGGTCTGTAATAATCTATGACTACTATTAATCTGTAAGAACCCATGACTATACCCATGGTTACCATTGGTATGTAATAATCTATGGCTACTATTAATCTGTAAGAACCCATGACTATATCCATGGTTACCATTGGTCTGTAATAATCTATGACTACTATTAATCTGTAAGAACCCATGACTATACCCATGGTTACCATTGGTCTGTAATAGCTTACCAACAGATTAAAACCAAGGATACCTCAGCTCATTTATTTTGATGTTGTATGTGTTGACATATTAAATCCTGTAAACTAAGGATGACACTAGGATATGTGTTAAAGCCTCTAAAAACAGATATTTTGTATATAACTAATTTTGAATTCCTTAAATATATCTTAATTTCTTCATATCCCTAATTATTAATTGAATTCTAATTAACTGAGTTCTCGTTTCATCCATGGGATAAAGAGAGCTATATTAGAAGCCACTTCACCCCTGGCCCACCCTGCTATTCGATGGCTCGAGGTGTGTTACCTACTCGTCGTTTAGATTAGATTAATACGTCAACTTTAGTTAGGATAGAAACGCAGTGTTTATTTTGATAACCCGTTATTTAGGTCTGTAAACTAGGTTTAGTTAGGTTACTAACCTAGCATTTAGAAAGCTAAATTGATGTTTGGTTGATAAACCGACGCTAATTAACTAACGTAGTGTTTAGGCTAATACAATTGATATTCGTTAGGTTAGTAAGACAGTGTTTAGATTAGTTTAGGAATAGTTAGGTTACTAATTTTGTAATTAATTAGATTGGTAAGACACTATTTAGGTTGGTAACTTAGGGTAAGTTAGGTTAGTAAGAAAGTGTTTAGGTTGGTAACTTACGATTAGTTGGGTTATTAAGGCAGTATTTAGGTTGGCAACTTAGAGTTAGGTAGGTTAGTAAGACAGTGTTTGTGTTGGTAACTTTGGGATAGTTAAGATAGTAAGGCAGTATTTAGGTTGGTAACATAAGATTAGTAACTTTGTAGTAGTTAAATTTGTAACTCAACGTTTAGTTCAGTACTGTGCTTCTGACTGTTGAGGCTAGTTAAATGTTCCGGACAATCATATTTCCTGTGTTCTCTGTGTCGTGTTTCTGGTTGGCTAGAAGTAAACAGTAAACAGAACAAAGGGGCAAGGATGGGTCTGGTTCCTGAGATCCGCATCATATAGTTTCTTATGATTAATTGTTATAGCGAGAAGACAAGTTTTCTGTAAGTGGTTAAGTTTACGAGGGTTCCAACTAAATAACCAGTAAATCTAAACATCATTCTGGTTAAGATTCTAAACAGAGATTTCGATCAGAAGTCAAAATATTTATTTAGTTTATTTGTCTTGGAGAGTTTTTTGTTTGTTTATTTAGTACATCAGTTAGGTTGTGAGATGTGCTTGTTACACCAGTTAGGTTGTATAATGTGGTTGCTACACCAGTTAGCTTGTTTGATGTGGTTGTTACATCAGTCAGGTTGTGTGACGTGGTTGCTACACCGGTTAGGATGTGTGATGTGGTTGCTACACCCAACCCACTAATAGGTTGCTCTCACTAATCTACCAGTTAAATGCCTCCCGCTAGGACCGCGGTAAGTCTTTGAATGATAACGCTAAAATCAGGTGTTCGATTCCACTCGATGGACACAGCAGATAACCTGACGCAGCTTTGGAATAAAGAAACACAGTACCAGTTAAACAACAGGGACCACTGTGTTCAGAATACCCTGCGTGGCCCAAGGGGACCACTGTGTTCAGAATACCCTGCGTGGCCCAATTTGGATGATGGCCAATGAATAATTTTGAGGACCAGAAAAACTGTTTTTAAAAAACATACAATAAGTTAGTGAGTTAAACAGTGTGTCTTAACTACTAAACACATACCGTCAATCCACACTAAATAAACGGACAAGTATTTCAAGAGATTTACCACACTTTACGGAACACACCTGCAGATGGTGGTATTCGACCACTTTTCTGTGACGACGCCATTGCAATGAGTAAGTATATAATGGAATAACCACTTGTTTAGACTCCATTCTAACCCTCATTGTTAAAGAAAAGAAACAAATTTTCCACCTCTATAAGCTTTCACCTTGCTTCTGGTTGGAATGATAAAAGGTTTAACTTAAAGCAGAGAGAGGCCAGTCTGAGTGATGTGGACAAACAGCTGTAGGCTAGCTGGTCTCTTATAGTTTATGAAATGTGAAAGCGCTAAGTGACAAAGCACCGTTGAGAGTGAGTTTAGCTTTCACACGGTCTTGTCAATGGCAGCACTGTAAAGCCGGGTCTCACTTTCAATACAGCAATTGACACGTTGCTGATCCATGTTGGCTATTCATAAGAGCGTCTGGCACACGTGTGCCGGTACTTGACTGTACAACACAAATCTGTGGTGCCCGGAAATCTAGCATCTAGCTTTATTATAGGTGCTGACTCTTTTTGTAAGACGTCATTTGGGCGAATGAATAAAGCTTACACCTGAACTACGTGTGATTCGCATATATTCCTCGGTGAACTGTAGGCTTCCCATTTTTCTTTTACAAAATACGTACGTACGGGTACAAAATTTACTAATAAATAATTGAATAAAAAGTCATTACCAGTCATCAGTGAATTACAAGTTGTTAATTTATTATAATAATATTCAGTTTTCGTCTGCTCTGAAAACGCGCACGCACGTAATTTAAACGAACGTAAACAAAAGGTCGTATATTTCTGTAGACATTTTCTACAAAAGCATATTAAATGTTTATCAAAGTTTTCAAAAATGGCCTAACGTCAGGTCGTAAAATAACATTATAAGTTTATTTATTGAGAGTATTAAGTAGATAAAGTTTAACCTTAAGTAAACTAAAACAAAAGTTGTGCACAAGTTACAGTGTTAATTTATCTTTTTATCGAACAGAGAGTGTGCTTAATAAAGGCTTAACTAATATTAGGCCTAAAACAAATAGGTTGATATGTTTCAGTGTTTGCGATTCGAATTCTTTTGTATTACCGAATGAATCTTGTATTTAAAGAACTACTCTTGCATCAAATATACTAATTAGTCCATAGATGTTTTGTAGATCTCTGCTATTAACAAAGATTGTTGCTATTATCTTTCGCTAAGCAATTTGAAATGAGATGTTGACTTTCTAGAAATAAGAGATATAGAAAGAATTGTATTCCTTTGTCTTGTTTCCAATCGCTATGACGTCAATAAGGCCTGGCATGGCCAAGCGCGTAAGGCGTGTGACTCGTAATCCGAGGGTCGCGGGTTCGCGCCCGCGTCGCGCTAAACATGCTCGCCCTCCCAGCCGTGGGGGTGTATAATGTGACGGTCAATCCCACTATTCGTTGGTAAAAGAGTAGCCCAAGAGTTGGCGGTGTGTGGTGATAACTAGCTGCCTTCCCTCTAGTCTTCCACTGCTAAATTAGGGACGACTAGCACAGATAGCCCTCGAGGAGCTTTGTGCGAAATTCCAAAACAAACATAACGTCAATAATTCTTTATTTTTGCTAATGCGTAATTCAAGTATCCAGAGTACCATGAATATTGCTTTCGACCCATGGCTGTCTGATGAAGTCAGTTCATAAATTAGGTTTGATAACTAGACATTTATTAAAATTGTTTTTTGACAATCACTTTAAACTAGATCCGCTTCTTCAAAATAATACAAATTTTCATGATTTCAGGGTCTCTTCCTGTACCAAGAATTTATATATCGGATTTTTTTTTTTGGTAAGGGGTTTCGAGCCATAAATCTTCGGGTTTACATGGTACTCACTAAGCGATAGACCACGTCCGGTTCAAATATACGTATTTCCAATCGATCCTCTGTACAATATGCTGCCTCCCGCTAGAACAGCGGTATGTCTCCGGATTTACAACGCTAAAATCAGGGGTTCGATTCCCCTCGGTGGGCTGAGCAGATAGCCCTTTGTGGCTTTGCTATACGAAAAACACACACACACACACACAATATGCTGTTGAAACTAACCTGTTATTGTACAACTAGTATTCTAGATAATTAATAATGATACAATCTCACCTTTGACCTCAATGATCCTCAAATCTTTCGCCCTAGTAAACATCTCTTCTTCTTGATTCCAACCAGTTTTGAGGTCGACCGCCATGGGTGATCCGAGTTTTATATTAATACAGGGTGACTGCCCCTGACAGCAACCTTCCTCCTTTATTCAGGCTGGCGCATGTTCAGCCTAGGCTCGTAAAGCAGAATTCGTCGTCAAATAATACCAATGTTACACTAATATTCCTTTCAAGGAAGATTAAAAGAATATTGCACTTATACAGACATGGGGGGGCTTGTACCCCTATCAGGCAAACACTTCTGCTATGGCGAAGTTATGGACGAAAAATTAGTTTATTTATTTTATCGAATAATGGGATATGATTCTCACTCTTATAACGCGTCGACGACCCCAAAGTGTGAAATTAGTTTTTTTTAAATTTATTTAGCGTGGTAACAGGTTGCGAACAACAAATTATTAGATTTACGGTCGGACCCGGTTCAAATATATGTAGTTCCTATGTTGCTCGGTAGAATATGGCGTCTTAATTGACAATTCTACACTTTGTCTAGCTTAGCCCATCTAAACAATGTAAGTTATAGGATGGAAACATTGAAACTATCTACATGTCAGCTATCTACATCTGTAGCTACCTACATGTGATACTATCTACATGTGTTACTATCTACATGTGTTACTATCCACATGTGTTACTATCTACATGTGTTACTATCCACATGTGACACTATCTATATGTGTTACTATAGACATGTGATACTATCTACATGTGTTACTATCTACATGTGTTACTGTCTACATGTGTTACTATCTACATGTGATACTATCTACATGTGTTACTATCTACATGTGATACCATCTACATGTGTTACTATCTACATGTGTTACTATCCACATGTGACACTATCTATATGTGTTACTATAGACATGTGATACTATCTACATGTGTTACTATCTACATGTGTTACTGTCTACATGTGTTACTATCTACATGTGATACTATCTACATGTGTTACTATCTACATGTGATACTATCTACATGTGTTACTATCTACATGTGTTACTGTCTACATGTGATACCATCTACATGTGTTACTATCCACATGTGACACTATCTATATGTGTTACTATAGACATGTGATACTATAGACATGTGATACTATCTACATGTGTTACTATCTACATGTGTTACTGTCTACATGTGTTACTATCTACATGTGATACTATCTACATGTGTTACTATCTACATGTGATACTGTCTACATGTGTTACTATCTACATGTGACTTACTTATTTTTTGCATTCCTTGAGCTCATCCTATAGTAATGTTATGTAAAGTTCCCATAGTAATATTATGTAAAGTTCATATAGTAATATTATGTAAAGTTGTTATAGTAATGTTATGTAAAGTTCCTATAGTAATGTTATGTAAAGTTCATATAGTAATGTTATGTAAAGTTCCCATGGTAATATTATGTAAAGTTCATATAGTAATGTTATGTAAAGTTCATATAGTAATGTTATGTAAAGTTCCTATAGTAATGTTATGTAAAGTTCATATAGTAATGGTACGTAAAGTTCCTAAAGTAATGTTATGTAAAGTTCATATAGTAATGTTATGTAAAGTTCATATAGTAATGTTATGTAAAGTTCCCATAGTAATATTATGTAAAGTTCATATAGTAATGTTATGTAAAGTTCATATAGTAATGTTATGTAAAGTTCCTATAGTAATGTTATGTAAAGTTCATATAGTAATGGTACGTAAAGTTCCTATAGTAATGTTATGTAAAGTTCATATAGTAATGTTATGTAAAGTTCATATAGTAATGTTATGTAAAGTTCCTATAGTAATGTTATGTAAAGTTCCCATAGTAATATTATGTAAAGTTCATATAGTAATTTTATGTAAAGTTGTTATAGTAATCTCTATAGGCAAAATATATTACATTATCACGAAGATCTAGGATAACATACGTTATTTTCATTGTTTTAAGCTTAATATGTTGTTACACGACTCGAAATTAATTACAGTATGTTTTCATAACGGTTCTGAACAGAATATATTGTCATGGTGGTTCTGAACAGAATATATTGTCATGACGGTTCTGAACATAATATATTGTCATGGTGGTTCTGAACACAATATATTGTCATGGCGGTTCTGAACAGAATATATTGTCATGGTGGTTCTGAACAGAATATATTGTCATGGTGGTTCTGAACAGAATATATTGTCATGACGGTTCTGATTAGATAATGTTTTCATGGCGGCTCTGAACAGATTATGTTTTCATGGCGGCTCTGAACAGAGTACGTTGTTATGGATGTTTTTAACAGAGTATGTTGTCAGGGCAGTTCTGAAAAGAGTATGTTATCGTGGTGGTTCTAAACAAAAGAACGTTGTCACGAACAGTGAACTTTATCATGGAGATATTTTCATAACGGTTCTAATAGCGACTGTAACATATTGTGTGTGAACACCTTTAAATTTCAGAAAAGTGTTATTTTTGTAGATGTTGAGGCGCCATAGTTAGGCGACACATTTCCTAAAGCGAGGTTTAACAATTATGGGAGTGGTAAATGGTTCCCACGGTTTTTAATACCATCTTACGTGACCTTGCCGTTACTGCGGGCTATTCTCCAATGTTGCTTGTCTAATCGGTGAGAGATACAACAAACCTCACCAGGCTTAACCAGTCATCCACGTTGTTGTATTGCTCTAGGTGCTAAAGAATTAAACGTTTCGCATTTTAAGTTCATGGATTTGACGAGAAATTATCGTATACAGATAACATTGTATTTCATGAATTATTGTTATCTTATAAAAACATTTTTCCTGTTTACACAGAATTTGAAGCTCGTGTAAACTACATTTGGTAAAACGATACAGTTATACCAACCAAACCTTTTTTTTAAAATTCTACCAACATCTCTTCAGTTCAGGCAGAACTCGGTAGGTGGATGATAGGTTTTAAGGTAGAATTTATTTTGTTGTCAGTTTTTTTCTATTTCTTTGCCCGACAAAAAGTACCCACAATGTAAATGTATACACTCAATGGCTAGAATGCACTATGCCAACCACCCTACGTCTACTGTATCTGGTGCCGATGAGGCCTTTCGTTTGATACTAAAGTTAAATATAACACAGTAGTAATTCAGATACTATATGTCATCAGTTCTCATGAACAACTTTTAGAATGTAAATCAGATTAGGCAAGTGAATTGTAATTATTATGATCTTTATTTAAGTCAGTTACAAAACTGAGTTTTAAGTAAGAACTGACGACATAACATTACTTACTTTCATGTAACCGGTGTTATTATTACCCCTTGAAGTTAGTTTTTTACAGAAAGTTTATGTTCCTTTGAAAAGCTTAAATACAGGGTGAAACGAATTACCAGCCACTAATAGATAAACAATAAACATTACAGTTGGAATCTCACTGTATTTAGAACTGGGTTATAAATATATAACCTTCATATGTTTGTTGAAACGCTGTATTACGGAAAACAAGTAAAGAAAGAACATTTTAACATTTTACTATAGTGTGTACCCGTACTATTATGTAGAAATGTTGTACATGCCATCCCTACTGTATTGTTTATGAAGGACTAATATTAGCGATCCCTATTATCTGGTTTATATTGTTTATGAAGGACTAATATTAGCCACCCCTACCATCTCGTTTGTATTGTTTATGAAGGACTAATATTAGCCACCCCTACTATCTTGTTTGTATTGTTTATGAAGGACTAATATTAGCCACCCCTACTATCTGGTTTGTATTGTTTATGAAGGACTAATATTAACCACCCCTACTATCTCGTTAGTATTGTTTATGAAGGATTAATATTAGCGATCTCTACTATCTTGTTTATATTGTTTATTAAGGACTAATATTAGCCATCCCTACTATCTTGTTTGTATTGTTTATGAAGGACTAATATTAGCCATCCCTACTATCTCGTTAGTATTGTTTATGAAGGACTAATATTAGCCACCCCTACTATCTCGTTAGTATTGTTTATGAAGGACTAATATTAGCGATCCCTACTATCTCGTTTATATTGTTTATGAAGGACTAATATTAGCCACCCCTACCATCTCGTTTGTATTGTTTATGAAGGACTAATATTAGCCACCCCTACCATCTCGTTTGTATTGTTTATGAAGGACTAATATTAGCCACCCCTACTATCTGGTTTGTATTGTTTATGAAGGACTGATATTAGCCACCCCTACTATCTCGTTAGTAATGTTTATGAAGGACTAATATTAGCCACCCCTACTATCTTGTATGTATTGTTTATGAAGGACTAATATTAGCCATCCCTACTATCTTGTTTGTATTGTTTATGAAGGACTAATATTAGCCATCCCTACTATATTGTTTGTATTGTTTATGAAGGACTAATATTAGCCACCCCTACCATCTCGTTTGTATTGTTTATGAAGGACTAATATTAGCCACCCCTACTATCTGGTTTGTATTGTTTATGAAGGACTGATATTAGCCACCCCTACTATCTCGTTAGTATTGTTTATGAAGGACTAATATTAGCCACCCCTACTATCTCGTTAGTATTGTTTATGAAGGACCAATATTAGCCATCCCTACTATCTTGTTTGTATTGTTTATGAAGGACTAATATTAGCCACCCCTACTATCTTGTATGTATTGTTTATGAAGGACTAATATTAGCCATCCCTACTATCTTGTTTGTATTGTTTATGAAGGACTAATATTAGCCACCCCTACTATCTTGTTTGTATTGTTTATGAAGGACTAATATTAGCCATCCCTACTATCTTGTTTGTATTGTTTATGAAGGACTAATATTAGCCACCCCTACTATCTTGTATGTATTGTTTATGAAGGACTAATATTAGCCATCCCTACTATCTTGTTTGTATTGTTTATGAAGGACTAATATTAGCCACCCGTACTATCTTGTTTGTATTGTTTATGAAGGACTAATATTAGCCATCCCTACTATCTTGTTTGTATTGTTTATGAAGGACTAATATTAGCCACCCCTACTATCTTGTTTGTATTGTTTATGAAGGACTAATATTAGCCATCCCTACTATCTTGTTTGTATTATTTATGAAGGACTAATATTAGCCACCCATACTATCTTGTTTGTATTGTTTATGAAGGACTAATATTAGCCATCCCTAATATCTTGTTTGTATTGTTTATGAAGGACTAATATTAGCCACCCCTACTATCTTGTTTGTATTGTTTATGAAGGACTAATATTAGCCACCCCTACCATCTCGTTTGTATTGTTTATGAAGGACTAATATTAGCCACCCCTACTATCTTGTTTGTATTGTTTATGAAGGACTAATATTAGCCACCCCTACTATCTGGTTTGTATTGTTTATGAAGGACTAATATTAACCACCCCTACTATCTCGTTAGTATTGTTTATGAAGGATTAATATTAGCGATCTCTACTATCTTGTTTATATTGTTTATTAAGGACTAATATTAGCCATCCCTACTATCTTGTTTGTATTGTTTATGAAGGACTAATATTAGCCATCCCTACTATCTCGTTAGTATTGTTTATGAAGGACTAATATTAGCCACCCCTACTATCTCGTTAGTATTGTTTATGAAGGACTAATATTAGCGATCCCTACTATCTCGTTTATATTGTTTATGAAGGACTAATATTAGCCACCCCTACCATCTCGTTTGTATTGTTTATGAAGGACTAATATTAGCCACCCCTACCATCTCGTTTGTATTGTTTATGAAGGACTAATATTAGCCACCCCTACTATCTGGTTTGTATTGTTTATGAAGGACTGATATTAGCCACCCCTACTATCTCGTTAGTAATGTTTATGAAGGACTAATATTAGCCACCCCTACTATCTTGTATGTATTGTTTATGAAGGACTAATATTAGCCATCCCTACTATCTTGTTTGTATTGTTTATGAAGGACTAATATTAGCCATCCCTACTATATTGTTTGTATTGTTTATGAAGGACTAATATTAGCCACCCCTACCATCTCGTTTGTATTGTTTATGAAGGACTAATATTAGCCACCCCTACTATCTGGTTTGTATTGTTTATGAAGGACTGATATTAGCCACCCCTACTATCTCGTTAGTATTGTTTATGAAGGACTAATATTAGCCACCCCTACTATCTCGTTAGTATTGTTTATGAAGGACTAATATTAGCCATCCCTACTATCTTGTTTGTATTGTTTATGAAGGACTAATATTAGCCACCCCTACTATCTTGTATGTATTGTTTATGAAGGACTAATATTAGCCATCCCTACTATCTTGTTTGTATTGTTTATGAAGGACTAATATTAGCCACCCCTACTATCTTGTTTGTATTGTTTATGAAGGACTAATATTAGCCATCCCTACTATCTTGTTTGTATTGTTTATGAAGGACTAATATTAGCCACCCCTACTATCTTGTATGTATTGTTTATGAAGGACTAATATTAGCCATCCCTACTATCTTGTTTGTATTGTTTATGAAGGACTAATATTAGCCACCCGTACTATCTTGTTTGTATTGTTTATGAAGGACCAATATTAGCCATCCCTACTATCTTGTTTGTATTGTTTATGAAGGACTAATATTAGCCACCCCTACTATCTTGTTTGTATTGTTTATGAAGGACTAATATTAGCCATCCCTACTATCTTGTTTGTATTATTTATGAAGGACTAATATTAGCCACCCATACTATCTTGTTTGTATTGTTTATGAAGGACTAATATTAGCCATCCCTAATATCTTGTTTGTATTGTTTATGAAGGACTAATATTAGCCACCCCTACTATCTTGTTTGTATTGTTTATGAAGGACTAATATTAGCCATCCCTACTATATTGTTTGTATTGTTTATGAAGGACTAATATTAGCCACCCCTACTATCTTGTTTGTATTGTTTATGAAGGACTAATATTAGCCATCCCTAATATCTTGTTTGTATTGTTTATGAAGGACTAATATTAGCCACCCCTACCATCTCGTTTGTATTGTTTATGAAGGACTAATATTAGCCACCCCTACTATCTGGTTTGTATTGTTTATGAAGGACTGATATTAGCCACCCCTACTATCTCGTTAGTATTGTTTATGAAGGTCTAATATTAGCCACCCCTACTATCTCGTTAGTATTGTTTATGAAGGACTAATATTAGCCACCCCTACTATCTCGTTAGTATTGTTTATGAAGGACTAATATTAGCCATCCCTACTATCTTGTTTGTATTGTTTATGAAGGACTAATATTAGCCACCCCTACTATCTTGTATGTATTGTTTATGAAGGACTAATATTAGCCATCCCTACTATCTTGTTTGTATTGTTTATGAAGGACTAATATTAGCCACCCCTACTATCTTGTATGTATTGTTTATGAAGGACTAATATTAGCCATCCCTACTATCTTGTTTGTATTGTTTATGAAGGACTAATATTAGCCACCCCTACTATCTTGTTTGTATTGTTTATGAAGGACTAATATTAGCCATCCCTACTATCTTGTTTGTATTGTTTATGAAGGACTAATATTAGCCACCCCTACTATCTTGTATGTATTGTTTATGAAGGACTAATATTAGCCACCCCTACTATCTTGTATGTATTGTTTATGAAGGACTAATATTAGCCATCCCTACTATCTTGTTTGTATTGTTTATGAAGGACTAATATTAGCCACCCCTACTATCTTGTTTGTATTGTTTATGAAGGACTAATATTAGTCATCCCTACTATCTTGTTTGTATTGTTTATGAAGGACTAATATTAGCCACCCCTACTATCTTGTTTGTATTGTTTATGAAGGACTAATATTAGCCATCCCTACATTTATTTCCATTTTTGAAAAGCTTTTTTATTTGTTTACTTATAGTTGTAAATGAAAAGCAGGAAACTTTATCATGAATAGTGAAAATTACACGTGGTTGAAGAAGGTTACACAGCGTACGTTGACTTCACAGAGACATTCCTTATGTACGTAGAGAGAAGTGTGCTGTGCGAGTTGTCGTCAAGGGCGTCTTTACACGGGCAAGGAATGCGGCTTTAATTAAGTTTCCATGCGAACTAAAGAAGTAGCGAAACGGTTTCTCAGTGTCGATTAGTGTCAAGCAAGGTGCAAAATCGAACTAAGCATAATTAAAGTAATCTGGTTGTATTTATTTGTTACCATTAACCATGTGTTTATTTTTTGGGTGTTGTTGAAATTGGGTAACGTGTGTGTACATATATATATATATATAAAATCTGTACCAGTTCTGTGTTTGTTTAAATGATGAATCGACCACAAGGATCAAAGCCTCAATTTTATTGTCATAAGCCCTTAATTTTAAAGCTGAGCCACGCTGGGAGGATTCAGAAACTAGTACCCTCCCTCAGTAATATGTAATGTTTACTGAAAGAGAATAGAACGGAATGAATGAAAAAACCAAAAACAAAAACAAACAAAAGTTGAATGCCTTGATGTAAAAATATAATTTTCAATGCGTTTAACCAAACCTCGTTTGTTTGTTTCGTTTCGTTTTTGAATTTCGCGCAAAGCTACTCGAGGGCTATCTGCGCTAGCTGTCCCTAATTTAGCAGTGTAAGACTAGAGGGAAGGCAGCTAGTCATCACCACCCACCGCCAACTCTTGGGCTACTCTTTTACCAACGAATAGTGGGATTGACCATCACATTATAACGCCACCACGGCTGAAAGGACGAGCATGTTTGGTGCGAGCGGGATTCGAACCCGCGACCCTGGGATTACGAGTTGAACGCCTTAACACGCTTAGCCATGCCGGGCCAACCTCGTTTGCAAAGACAAGTTCTTAAAGAGTTTCAATACACCGCGCACAGTAGTTGGTGTTGAGTGATCAAAACACCTGGTGGACAATGTCGGTATGAATAATTTCTCGTTGGTAAAAAAACAACCCAAGAGTTAGAGATTAGGTTGTGATGACTAGCTGCCTTCCCTCTAGTCTTACACTGCTAAATTAGGGACGGCTAACGCAAATAGCCCTCGTGTAGCTTTGCGCAAAATTCAGAAACAAAATGAACAATTTCATTTTCCGACGGGCTAAGGGTTAAACGAGGGATAGGTCAAATATCTTAATTTAAACTTCATTAATATAAATTTTTGTTGAGAAAAAACCAATAACAAACGAAAACCTAGTTTATATTCAAACCATTATTTATCTCTTTGCTATAGCTACGTCACTGTAGTTTGCACTTGTTGACGTATTATGTTCATTCTATTATTTATCTTGTTGCTATAGCTACGTCACTATAGTTTGCACTTGTTGACGTATCAACACAGATTCTATTCATTTACAACAATAGAGGATTTAAAACGATTCTATGGACGACACACTGGTTTACAAGCAAATTACTCTTTGCTAAAATATACTTAAATATCAAACACAATTAATTCTGGGTCCATTAATCAACCATTGGTGAGAGTTAACATTCAACGGGACACATAACGACTATCTTCTTTTCAGTGATCAGGCAAGGTATACGTATATGTATCAAACAACACTACAGTGCAATTGTTAGGCCTAGCGCGTGGCCCTGCAGTTATCGTGCCCGGATTGTGAATTTTCTGTTAAAGCCCACTATTTGATCAGACCAGAGCTGTCAGAGAGTTGGCAGCAGGTGCTGACGAAACTGTCTTCCTTCCAGTCTATCGATATGGCGATGAGTAGACGGTGTAGTTCACAAACCAGTTCTGCACATCATCAATGTGATACAACTGATTTTTAAAGACCAATCAGATACATCTGCACGTTAACCTAATACAACTGATTTTTACAGACTAGTCAGATACATCTACACATTAATCTGATACAACTGATTCTTACAGACCAATCAGATACTTCTGCACATTAATCTGATACAACTGATTTTTAAAGACCAATCAGATACTTCTGGACATTAATCTGATACAAATGAATTCATAACCATATGGGTACACACAAATACCATGCCCGATGCTGAAAGTTATGTACAGGCTAGTATATATTATAAGTGACATTTCAGACTGACAGTCAAGGTTATGAAAAGATCTATCGTGATTGCGCATCATTTAACGGTGTGCTTCCGAGAGAAAAAAATCACAGGGACTTAAATAACTGTTGTTATTTGTTTTGTTTTTATAACTACAGGAGGTTAAATAACTGTTGTTATTTGTTTTGTTTTTATAACCACAGGAACTTAAATAACTGTTGTTATTTGTTTTGTTTTTATAACCACAGGAGGTTAAATAACTGTTGTTATTTGTTTTGTTTTTATAACCACAGGAACTTAAATAACTGTTGTTATTTGTTTTGTTTTTATAACCACAGGAGGTTAAATAACTGTTGTTATTTGTTTTGTTTTTATAACTACAGGAGGTTAAATAACTGTTGTTATTTGTTTTGTTTTTATAATCACAGGAGGTTAAATAACTGTTGTTATTTGTTTTGTTTTTATAACCACAGGAGGTTAAATAACTGTTGTTATTTGTTTTGTTTTTATAACTACAGGAGGTTAAATAACTGTTGTTATTTGTTTTGTTTTTATAACCACAGGAACTTAAATAACTGTTGTTATTTGTTTTGTTTTTATAACCACAGGAGGTTAAATAACTGTTGTTATTTGTTTTGTTTTTATAACCACAGGAACTTAAATAACTGTTGTTATTTGTTTTGTTTTTATAACCACAGGAGGTTAAATAACTGTTGTTATTTGTTTTGTTTTTATAACTACAGGAGGTTAAATAACTGTTGTTATTTGTTTTGTTTTTATAATCACAGGAGGTTAAATAACTGTTGTTATTTGTTTTGTTTTTATAACCACAGGAGGTTAAATAACTGTTGTTATTTGTTTTGTTTTTATAACCACAGGAAGTTAAATAACTGTTGTTATTTGTTTTGTTTTTATAACCACAGGAGGTTAAATAACTGTTGTTATTTGTTTTGTTTTTATAACCACAGGAGGTTAAATAACTGTTGTTATTTGTTTTGTTTTTATAACCACAGGAGGTTAAATAACTGTTGTTAATTGTTTTGTTTTTATAACCGCAGGAGGTTAAATAACTGTTGTTTTTACCAACGAGTTTACTTAATCAAGTGCAGACGAGTTTCGCTTGTGGTTAAGTCTAATCGTTTAAGGCTTTTAATACAAACTCGGTTCGAAATTAATTATTGCTCATCACGAAACGATCCGTTCTATTTCGAGGTGTGTGAAAGAAAGTTTAAGAGCATTTTTTTTTGTCGCTGATAAGGAAAATGAAGCAGAGAAACGTCTACTTATTTTTCACTTGAAAAGACAAACTGACGGAAGTTGTCATCGTGTCGCAGATAACACTTTAGTTCCATTCTTTACGCCCTAAAGATTCCTTCGTCGCAAAAACATTTTCCTTGTAAGCTCTATTCAACCCCATGAAAACTCTTCCTTACTTATATCTGCATACGGAAGCACAGTTTTCTCGAGAGGGGTGGGGGTTAGGGGGTCGTACATTAAACTTGTCTCCGGGCTCGAGAGTACCGAGATCTCTCAGCCGTGTGAGCAGCTTTACTGTCAATGGATGTAAAACGAAACACTCGGGAAAAAACCAGCCGTTACAATGAATGACCCGTTAGTGAAACAAAAGTCAAGATGGAGATTCAATGGAGTTTTGAAGGACAAGGGCTTCCATTTACGTGAGGAATGCCTTCCCCTAAACGTATGTTGTTTCCATGACATTAGTTTTCCTTGTGCATACATAGTGATAGGGATAACAGTTGTCTATATTAACACGGTTTAATTAAAGCGTTATTTATGTATATATATAGACAAAAATCGTTAACTATGATTTCTGGCACTTGGGATCGGATCCTGTGATTTGTGTGTTGGGGTTAAGTGTGAAGGTTCAAAGGTAACGTCTACCGAGTGCACGTAAGGTTATAAGAAGTGAAAGCGACTAGGAAATGAGCTAGCGATTCTACATGCTTAGAATAAAATTATTCGTAAGCCAAAATATCTAGAGCCAGTTTTAAGTTTGTTTTTTGAATTTCGCCCGAAGCTACACGAGGGCTATTTTGCGGCTTCAGACTCTAGGGAAAGCAGCTAGTCATCACCACCCACCACCAACTCTTGGGCTACTATTTTACCAACAAATAGAGGGATTGACGATAACATTATAACGCCCCCATGGCTGAAAGGGTGACATGTTTGGTGTGACGGGAATTCGAACCCGCGACCCTCATATTATGAATTGAGTGTCTTAACCACTTGGTCATGCCGGGCACGATACGTAAAGTAAGATACACTGTATTATAAAGTAGAGAACTGTCCGCATACATTAGTACAGCTAAGACTGTGAAATTTATTTAGGGTATTAAGATATACTCTATATATAACGCTGTTAACATTAGAAATGAAAACGTTACAATACACCCAAATATACAACATTAATAACAGAAACGTACACAAACCAAAACATTATAATACAACCACTTGCCCAGCGCTTAAAATCGATATATTCAAATACACAACACTAAAAATTCGAAACACTAAGATACAAAATGCTGTAAGGCAGTATGTTAGTAAATGTGCACATACGCAACGCTATAAATTGAAATTTAGGAGACACTCATATGAATAACATTATAAATCTAAACGTTAGTGCACATCAGTATACAGAATGCTATACACTGAAGTGATTAAGGCTTTTGTTTTTGTTTTTCTGAATTTAGCGCAAAGCTATACGAGGGCTAGTTGCGCTAGCCGTTCCTAATTTAGCAGTGTAAGACTAGAGGGAAGGCAGCTAGTCATCACCACCCACCGCCAACTCTTGGGCTACTCTTTTAACAACGAATAGTAGGATTGACCGTACCATTATAACGCCACTACGGCTGAAAGGGCGAGCTAGTTTGGTGCGACGGGGATTCTAACCCGCGACCCTCATATTACGAGTCAAATGCCTTAACCCACCTGGGCATGCCGGGCCAATTAAGGCTTCACATAATATTTTACCCTTATCTCAAAACTATGATTATGTTAAAGATACTGACAATTTGAAATCAGAGTGGTTGGAATATTATACCCTTAACATTCACTGTTTCTACTGAAACGTTATTCTTGTGAGAACAAGTTTTATGTCTCCAAAGTTTAACCTTCTAAAGAGAATATATTAGCTTATCTCCAAAATGTTAACCTTCTAAAGACAATATATTAGCTTATCTCCAAAATTTTAACCTTCTCAGGAAATATTTATATCAGCTTATCTCCAAAACTTAAACATTTAAAGGACAATATTTATACTAAATTATCTTTGAAACTTTAACCGTGCTTCCAGAGTTTTGTATTAAGGTCTGTCTCTTTAAAATTGGTTGCGGTGTCAGAAGAGAAACAGTCTGTTTCAATATATATATGTATACATGTGTACAGCACTGAATATCAGTTTGATTCTATTTCCGTACACACTGGATTTTATTTAAAGACGTAGATTATACGAACACCTATTTGTTAAGTTTGAGAAACCTGAGTTAAACCAACATGAATGACCTAACACAAAAATTATCCGTTGCTACTAACACACGGATTAAGTTTAATTGTGGGTATACAGAAAAAATACACAAAGGTAACAAATCCGAAGAATGGATCATAGATTATTAAAATTATACAACTTATATTAGTCGTCTAATATAAGCAGTGTTTAAACAACTGCTGTCACTTAGTTGTTTTAAACGTTTCTCCACTGACAGATCACACACATAGCCTGTCTCCAGGAAATAAGGAAACAAAACTAAAAATAAATCTGTTTAAAAAAGTGGTTTATTGTTGTTTTTTTAAAATAAACTTCTTATTTGATGGCCCAGCATGGCTACGTGGTTAAAGCACTCGACTCGTAATCGGAGGGTCGAGGGTTCCAATCCCTGTCACACCAAACATGCTCGCCCTTTCAGCCATGGGGGCGTTATAATGTGACAGTCAATCCCACTATTCGTTGGTAAAAGAATAGCCCAAGAGTTGGCGCTGGGTGGCGATGACTAACTGCCTTCCCTCTAGTCTTTCGCTGCTAAATTAGGGACGGCTAGCGAAGATAGCTCTCGTGTAGTTTTGTGCAAAATTCAAAAACAAAGAAAAAATTATATTTTATTCATGATTGTTATACTCGTAATGTGCGATGGGCCTCTGACACCTGAGCTACTGCCCCTTTTGACCACAGGATAAAACGGCCATGATGTAAAACCTGTTTTATTGAGATGTAGAATTTGAAAACTTTTAGCAGTAATCTACGGGTGAACGTAGCTTCTAAATGTAAGATACCAATAAAAGTCATGTCAGTTTCTGAAACTTTAAAAGTTACCCCGGTTTAGAAATTAGAAATATGGCAAATGTTGATTTTATAGTGTACTATATTAATGACTTAACTTGTCAACTTAACCAAAATTTAAAGAAGAAATGATACATTGCCAACATACTGTAACTGATGGAAACCATTTTGTTTCAGAATGTTAGAGGTTTCATTTAAGCATCGCTTTTAAAAAAAACACAACAACAACAAACAAATAATTTCCGTCAGGTGGTGCTGAAAACCTAAAACTACTTTAGATTTTCGTGAAAAGGTATAAAAGGGCTATTTGAGAAAAGATGTCCGAAATTTTGAAGTGGTAGACTGGAGATAAAGTAAGTTGTAAGTAACACTCACCCCAAGTCATTGGTTACTTTTGTCTGATGAGACAGTGGAATTTGATCGAGCGCATCCACGTCCTCCAAAGTGCGAATTATGTTTTGAGGTAACGGGACTCGAAACGTAAATTGTCAAACTTGCAAACCGGTCAATCTAATCGCTAACCCACAATCCGGAATAGCAAGAACCACGTGCAGTTAGTCCTTTTGTAGCTTTGTGCGAAATTTGGCGAATATTCTGCAATACTCGTAGCACATAAACGCAGGATGTACATTTATTTGAGCCATAGACCAGTTCCTCACGTGTGTGGCTCGTGTTCAATCGATATATTTAACTTTTGAATGCTTTGTTCTTTAACGAAACTTCCCAAATAGAACTAGATATTAATCACGAGTTGAAGTTTCTTTATCTGATTAGTTCGTAGAGGAACGTAGGTATTTGAAATTAATTTATATAATTAAAAGGATATGCTATCTTTATTAATTACACTTTTAATAAATAGTTAGTAAGTTACTTATCACCATTAGATTCCATCTAGGAACATAGGGCCACAATCGCTTGCGGATTCTTCAACAAGTATTTAAGTGAGTAGGTTGTTAGTCCACTGCACCGAGCCGTCCCTAATTTAGCAGTGTAAGACCAGAGGGAAGGCAGCTAGTCATCACCACCATCCAACGCCAACTCTTGGGCTACTCTTTTACCAACGAATAGTGGGATTGACCGTCACATTATAACGCCCCCACGGCTGGGAGGGCGAGCATGTTTATGCGACGCGGGCGCGAACCCGCGACCCTCGGATTACGAGTCGCACGCCTTACGCGCTAGGCCATGCCAGGCCTTAATGAATAGTAGAATTACAAAAGCACTTACCGAAAGTTATTTTGTCCAAACTGAATCTTCGAACAAGAAATTGTTCTAGAAAATGCATTTTAATAGTTTGAACTATTCTATTCTTCCTTTGATACAAACAAGGCCTGTCCAAGGCCTCACTTCAGGACAGTCGGAAGACTATCAGTTGGACACCAGAATAGTTACTACAGCTTGTGATCGAGCTCAAGATTTTTCGTACTCTAAGTGAGTGTTGTACCAGTTCAGATGAAGGGTTGTCTTCTAGCAAGACCCTTTTCAACCATTCACACAGTTCCATTCCTACTCTCCCACAAGCAAGGCCTGGTCAATGACCTTTCTAAGGTCAGTGCAGGGACTATTACTTGGGCGCCAGTTTTTCCGTAGTAGCAATCATTGCTTTGATCCAACCCGAAATCTTTCGTACACCTGGCGAATGCTCTACGAACGGAGATGAACGATTAACTCATTAGCACACATTCACTGAAGTGATGAACTTACACTCAATGAAGTTCAGTTGAAGGGACGAATGTCACACATGTAAGATTTGCGTAAGTAAGGCAAAACAAAATCATATTGACAACTTGACTTTTATTGCTTAAGTTCACTTAGATTCGTATAATGGGCTCTCAACTTAAAACACCGCAAGATAATTGTCGAAGCTGAACTGTGAGCCGTGGCATCACATTAAACTTTATAAAGAAAAGAAAAAAACACAAATGAATTGTATATCGTTGAAGGATTGAAGAAGTCAAGATATCCTCCCTTAACCCTTATGTTCTACTTTTAGAACCTACTTAATAAACTAAAAAAAAACAAAAAAAACTCCTTATTCGTTATTTTATTTAAAAATATATATAAAAAGTCGATAGATGGCAGTAGCGCTCCAGACATTGTTCTCTTATGAATGAAAAATTGTGTCACTTTGGTAACATTTTATAGAAACTCTATTATAGAGGATGATACTAAATATCTGTTCTAACCTCTCCACAAAATAGCATTAAACATATCTTCTAACGAAATAACATTAACACCTATTTTAATCTCTTCATAGAATAACATTAAACATCTCTTGTAATCTCTTCATAGAATAACATTAACACCTATTCTTATCTCTTCACAGAATAACATTAACACCTATTTTAATCTCTTCATAGAATAACATTAAACATCTCTTGTAATCTCTTCACAGAATAACATTAAACATCTATTCTAATCTCTTCACAGAATAACATTAACACCTATTCTTATCTCTTCACAGAATAACATTAAACATCTATTATAATCTCTTCACAGAATAACTTTAAACATCTACCGTAATCTCTTCATAGAATAACATTAACACCTATTCTAATATCTTCACAGAATAACATTAACACCTATTCTTATCTCTTCACAGAATAACATTAAACATCTACCGTAATCTCTTCATAGAATAACATTAACACCTATTCTAATATCTTCACAGAATAACATTAACACCTATTCTTATCTCTTCACAGAATAACATTAAACATCTACCGTAATCTCTTCATAGAATAACATTAACACCTATTATAATCTCTTCACAGAATAACATTAAACACCTATTATAATCTTTTCATAGAATAACATTAAACATCTATTATAATCTCTTCACAGAATAACATTAAACATCTATTATAATCTCTTCATAGAATAACATTAAGACCTATTCTAATCTCTTCACAGAATAACATTAAACATCTATTATAATCTCTTCATAGAATAACATTAAACATCTATTATAATCTCTTCATAGAATAACATTAAGACCTATTCTAATCTCTTCACAGAATAACATTAAACACCTATTATAATCTTTTCACAGAATAAGATTAAACATCTATTATAATCTCTTCATAGAATAACATTAACACCTATTCTAATCTATTCATAGAATAACATTAAACATCTATTATAATCTCTTCACAGAATAACATTAAACATCTATTATAATCTCTTCATAGAATAACATTAAACATCTATTATAATCTCTTCACAGAATAACATTAAACATCTATTATAATCTCTTCATAGAATAACATTAAACATCTATTATAATCTCTTCACAGAATAACATTAAACATCTATTATAATCTCTTCACAGAATAACATTAAACATCTATTATAATCTCTTCACAGAATAACATTAAACATCTATTCTAATCTCTTCACAGAATAACATTAAACACCTATTCTAATCTCTTCACAGAATAACATTAAACATCTATTATAATCTCTTCACAGAATAACATTAAACATCTATTATAATCTCTTCACAGAATAACATTAAACATCTATTATAATCTCTTCACAGAATAACATTAAACATCTATTATAATCTCTTCATAGAATAACATTAAGACCTATTCTAATCTCTTCACAGAATAACATTAAACATCTATTATAATCTCTTCATAGAATAACATTAAACATCTATTATAATCTCTTCATAGAATAACATTAAGACCTATTCTAATCTCTTCACAGAATAACATTAAACACCTATTATAATCTTTTCACAGAATAAGATTAAACATCTATTATAATCTCTTCATAGAATAACATTAACACCTATTCTAATCTATTCATAGAATAACATTAAACATCTATTATAATCTCTTCATAGAATAACATTAAACATCTATTATAATCTCTTCACAGAATAACATTAAACATCTATTATAATCTCTTCACAGAATAACATTAAACATCTATTATAATCTCTTCATAGAATAACATTAAACATCTATTATAATCTCTTCACAGAATAACATTAAACATCTATTATAATCTCTTCACAGAATAACATTAAACATCTATTATAATCTCTTCACAGAATAACATTAAACATCTATTCTAATCTCTTCACAGAATAACATTAAGACCTATTCTAATCTCTTCACAGAATAACATTAAACATCTATTATAATCTCTTCACAGAATAACATTAAACATCTATTATAATCTCTTCACAGAATAACATTAAGACCTATTCTAATCTCTTCACAGAATAACATTAAACATCTATTATAATCTCTTCACAGAATAACATTAAACATCTATTATAATCTCTTCACAGAATAACATTAAACATCTATTATAATCTCTTCACAGAATAACATTAAACATCTATTCTAATCTCTTCACAGAATAACATTAAACATCTATTATAATCTCTTCATAGAATAACATTAAACATCTATTATAATCTCTTCACAGAATAACATTAAACATCTATTATAATCTCTTCACAGAATAACATTAAACATCTATTATAATCTCTTCACAGAATAACATTAAACATCTATTCTAATCTCTTCACAGAATAACATTAAACACCTATTCTAATCTCTTCACAGAATAACATTAAACATCTATTATAATCTCTTCACAGAATAACATTAAACATCTATTATAATCTCTTCACAGAATAACATTAAACATCTATTATAATCTCTTCACAGAATAACATTAAACATCTATTATAATCTCTTCATAGAATAACATTAAGACCTATTCTAATCTCTTCACAGAATAACATTAAACATCTATTATAATCTCTTCATAGAATAACATTAAACATCTATTATAATCTCTTCATAGAATAACATTAAGACCTATTCTAATCTCTTCACAGAATAACATTAAACACCTATTATAATCTTTTCACAGAATAAGATTAAACATCTATTATAATCTCTTCATAGAATAACATTAACACCTATTCTAATCTATTCATAGAATAACATTAAACATCTATTATAATCTCTTCATAGAATAACATTAAACATCTATTATAATCTCTTCACAGAATAACATTAAACATCTATTATAATCTCTTCACAGAATAACATTAAACATCTATTATAATCTCTTCATAGAATAACATTAAACATCTATTATAATCTCTTCACAGAATAACATTAAACATCTATTATAATCTCTTCACAGAATAACATTAAACATCTATTATAATCTCTTCACAGAATAACATTAAACATCTATTCTAATCTCTTCACAGAATAACATTAAGACCTATTCTAATCTCTTCACAGAATAACATTAAACATCTATTATAATCTCTTCACAGAATAACATTAAACATCTATTATAATCTCTTCACAGAATAACATTAAGACCTATTCTAATCTCTTCACAGAATAACATTAAACATCTATTATAATCTCTTCACAGAATAACATTAAACATCTATTATAATCTCTTCACAGAATAACATTAAACATCTATTATAATCTCTTCACAGAATAACATTAAACATCTATTCTAATCTCTTCACAGAATAACATTAAACATCTATTCTAATCTCTTCACAGAATAGCATTAAACACCTATTATAATCTCTTCACAGAATAACATTAAACATCTATTATAATCTCTTCACAGAATAACATTAAACATCTATTATAATCTCTTCACAGAATAACATTAAACATCTATTATAATCTCTTCATAGAATAACATTAAACATCTATTATAATCTCTTCACAGAATAACATTAAACATCTATTATAATCTCTTCATAGAATAACATTAAACATCTATTATAATCTCTTCACAGAATAACATTAAACATCTATTATAATCTCTTCACAGAATAACATTAAACATCTATTATAATCTCTTCATAGAATAACATTAAACATCTATTATAATCTCTTCATAGAATAACATTAAACATATCTTCTAACAGAATAATATTAAATATCTTTCCTAATCTCTTCATATAAGTTATTTGTAAACAACTCAACAATGGTTCCAAAGAATGTTTAACAGTTCTTCATAAAGTTTAAACAAACATTCAAATATATTTTGTCTCAGTCACTTTCGTTGCTATTTTAATTAAATATTCCAGTTTGTTAGTATATAAACTGGCTCGTACTTTGCTGTGTCTTTAACTGATTCGTACTATGCTGTTAACAGGTTCATAATGTGCTGTTGAAAGTTTCACACCGTGCTGTTAACACGTTCGCACATCGCTGTTTAAAGCCTCATACTGCGCTATTCACAGCTCCTATCGTGTTGTTAGCAAGCTCTTGGTATCGCTTTTTATAAAATTTTGAGAAATTCAAATTTTAAAATATATACATTATTTTATGTTTATTGTTTTATGTTTAAGTATGGAACAAAAATATAAAATTTAGTTATTAAAATTCAAATTTTAAAATATATACATTATTTTATTTTTAATGCGCTCAATATTACTCAGCTTGTTGAGAAAAGAAAGTACAGAACATTAGTAAAAACTCATTGAAAAAAACAAACTATAGGGGGCTTTTATTAAAAATCCCGTTTCTTAAATTTAGACAGATTCAAAACAATCGAAGTACTTAAACTTAAGTGACATTGTCTTTAATGTACATATCTAATAATGTTCAACTAAGTTGCGTGGGATTGGCTATAAAAAAGCACCTTTTGAAATATTGTATAACGTTCAGCTGTCCCAGAGATAGGCCTAAGAAACAGTAACTTCTAACTTATGTAATAAATATAAATTTTGAGTTGTTTTTATTTAACGACAACCTATTTCTAAAGTAGTAACAACCTATTTTTATGCTGATATTAACTTGCTTCTAAAGTAACAATAACCAGTTTCTATGACAATAATAACTTATTTCTAAACTAATAACAGGCTATTTCTATGGCAGTAATAAACTACTACTGTTGCTATGACAACAATAACTTATTTCTAAAGTAATAACAGTCTATTTGTATGGGAATAATAACTTACTTCTGAAGTAACAATAACCCGTTTCTATATCAATAATAACTTATACCTGAAGTAACAATAACCAGTTTCTATGACAATAATTTTTTCAATAGTTATTTAGTTTCAAAGATGAAATCAGTAACTTTAGTTTTTACAAAGGAAAAGAAAAAAAAATGGGTTCTTTATACGAATTACAACTACGTTAATTACAATCAGTTATTTAATATTGATACTTAGTTATGGTGAAGGGCATACGTATTTAGTTTAGATTAACTACCAACAAATAACTGGGCAAATTAGATTGTAGTTAGGCCTGGCATGGCCTAGTGCGTTAAGGCGTGCGCTTCGCAATCTGAGGGTCGCGGGTTTGCGCCCGAGTCGTGCCAAACATGCTCGCCCTCCCAGCCGTGGGGGCGTTATAATGTGACAGTCAATCCCACTATTCGTTGGTAAAAGAGTACCCCAAGAGTTGGCGGTGGGTGGTGATGACTAGCTGCCTTCCTTCTAGTCTTACACTACTAAATTAGGGACGGCTAGCACAGATAGCCCTCGAGTAGCTTTGTGCGAAATTCCAAAAAAACAAACAAAGATTGTAGTTGCTATTCATTTCGATATTATACTGTTATACTAAACTTGTAAAGACGTAATTGAATTATAAATTCTGGAAATACATTAAAAAAGAAAGAGAGACTTTAGTTAGTGGGCTCTCTTTACGTAACCATTCAACCCTGTAATAGTTTAGTCTGATCTGTTAGTATGCAGAGGTTGAGTATTGACAGCAGAACGTATCCTATTAGAGAGACCCGAACGAGGCAGAAACAACTTCTCCGGCGAGAACAGCAGGCGGTGAGCCGATTACTTGTTAACGACACTGCTCGTAGTAATAAATTAAGCTCATGACAGACCAATTGCTATCAATGATCATTGGAATCATAGCCCGCCAATCAATGGCCCAGCTGAGGAAGGTCTGACGTCTGATGTAGAGCCAAGCATTCAGTGTTTCCGTGGTGTCGGCTCAAGGCGCGCGCACTGACCACGCACGATAAGGCAGCGCGTGGAGCTTCAAAAGAGGACGTGTCCCGTTACTGCGTGCTGTTTAGTTCTGGAGGTAAAAGCTGAGGTTCGATGCGTTCCAGAGTATTTCCCTCTACAGCTATTCGTTTCTTTAGTCTGTAACCGAATAAAAATAAATAAATCCAAGAAGTGAACCCACGAGAAAGTCAACACTGCAGGAACGTGCACCTCCCGGAGAGGACTAGAGTGAATAACTACTGAGACAGCTATCACTTGCCACAGGCACTTGTGCACCTGTAACACGGTCGTCTAGTTACTCGGACGTCAGGTCACAACAGGTTCTTAGATGGACGGTCATGGAGAGTCTGTGAACCAACTGGTAACAACCAACTATGACGTGAGTTTATGTTTTGCATTTTTTTATGTATAGAATTCTTTAAAGTAGTTAACTACTAAAGCATTGCCCACAGAAACAAACCCCAACAACCTAGAAGGAAACTCAGATTCAAGAAACAGCTCCATGGAACAACTCCATGGGCTATAAAGCTGTTACAAGAACTGTTTGACTCATTCACATTAGAAGAAAATTGAATCATTACGTTCCTTAGAGTTAAATGGAGAAAAAACATTTCTATTGTTCCAATAAATAACTCTTATTAGAGTCAACTAATTCAGCTATTTTACCTTATGAATTTCCATTTTGCGAGAAACAGATGGATATAAATGTTTTACAAAACTGTGTGATACATTGTCTACAATTTAGCTTAGAAGAGTATATGTTACGTAGCTTTAGTATAGTGGCTGTTTTTAGTTAAAGATAATTTATTTCGTAGTTTTAACTTATTGTATTTATTATTCACTTCCAAACAGATTATGCAGCTTAGCACTAGCGACAGTTATTAGGTTTAATAGATGGAGTTGTTCAACTTTATAAAGTATCTAATAATTAGCTTTAGGCTAGTGACTGTAATTAATTTTAATAGAGTTTGTTATTTAACTTCAGAGCAGTGTCTGAAACTTAGCTTTATATTAGTAACAGTTATTAGCTTTCATATAGTGTGTTATGCAACATTAGAACAATGTTTAATGTTTATCTTTAAGTCAGTGACAATTAGTAGCTTTAATATAGTGTGTTATTTAACTTTATAACAGTGTCTGCTACTTCGCTTTAATAAAGTGTGTTATTTAACTTTATAGCAGTGTCTGCTACTTAGCTTTAATATAGTGTGTTATTTAACTTTATAGCAGTGTCTGCTACTTAGCTTTAATATAGTGTGTTATTTAACTTTATAGCAGTGTTTGCTACTTAGCTTTAGTATAGTGTGTTATTTAACTTTATAGCAGTGTCTGCTACTTAGCTTTAATATAGTGTGTTATTTAACTTTATAGCAGTGTTTGCTACTTAGCTTTAATATAGTGTGTTATTTAACTTTATAGCAGTGTTTGCTACTTAGCTTTAATATAGTGTGTTGTGTAGCTTTATAGTAGTCTCTGCTACTTAGCTTTAATATAGCGTGTTGTGTAGCTTTATAGCAGTGTCTGCTACTTAGCTTTAATATAGTGTGCTGTGTAGCTTTATAGTAGTGTCTGCTACTTAGCTTTAATAAAGTGTGTTGTGTAGCTTTAGAGCAGTGTTTGCTACTTAGCTTTAATATAGTGTGTTGTGTAGCTTTATAGTAGTCCCTGCCACTTAGCTTTAATATAGCGTGTTGTGTAGCTTTATAGCAGTGTCTGCTACTTAGCTTTAATATAGTGTGTGTAGCTTTATAGCAGTGTTTGCTACTTAGCTTTAATATAGCGTGTTGTGTAGCTTTATAGTAGTGTCTGCCACTTAGCTTTAATAAAGTGTGTTGTGTAGCTTTAGGAGCAGTGTTTGCTACACCTAGCCTTAATTATAGTGTGTTGTGTAGCTTTATAGCAGTGTCTGCTCACCTAGCTTTAATATAGTGTGCTGTGTAGCCTTTAGACAGCAGTTTTGCTACCTAGCTTTAATATAGTGTGTTGTGTAGCTTTATAGCAGCGTCCGCACACTTAGCCTTTTAATATAGTGTGTTGTGTAGCTTTAGAGCAGTGCCTGCTACTTAGCCTTTAATATAGTGTGTTGTGTAGCTTTATAGCAGTGTCCTGCACCTTAGCCTTTAATATAGTGTGTGTGTAGCTTTATAGCAGTGTCCGCCACTTAGCTTTAATATAGTGTGCTGTGTGGCTTTAGAGCAGCAGTTTGCTACTTAGCTTTAATATAGCGTGTTGTGTGGCTTTATAGCAGTGTCCGCTACCTAGCTTTAATAAAGTGTGTTGTGCAGCTTTAGAGCAGTGTTTGCTACCTTAGCCTTAACATAGTGTGTCAGGTAGCCTTTATAGCAGTCCCGCCACCTTAGCTTTAATATAGCGTGTTGTGTAGCCTTTATAGCGGTGTCCCACACTTAGCCTTAATATAGTGCGCCGTGTAGCTTTAGACAGTGTCTGCTACACTAGCTTTAATATAGCTGTGTCAGGTAGCCTTTATAGCAGTGTCCGCTACTTAGCCTTAATAAAGCAGTGTTGTGTAGCCTTAGAGCGTTGCCCACTACTTAGCTTTAATATAGTGTGTCAGGTAGCTTTATAGCAGTCCTGCCACTTAGCTTTAATATAGCGTGTTGTGTAGCTTTATAGCAGTGTCTGCTACTTAGCTTTAATATAGTGTGTGTAGCTTTATAGCAGTGTTTGCTACTTAGCTTTAATATAGTGTGTTGTGTAGCTTTATAGCAGTGTTTGCTACTTAGCTTTAATATAGTGTGTTGTGTAGCTTTATAGCAGTGTTTGCTACTTAGCTTTAATATAGTTTGCTGTGTAGCTTTATAGCAGTGTTTGCTACTTAGCTTTAATATAGTGTGTTGTGTAGCTTTAGAGCAGTGTTTGCTACTTAGCTTTAATATAGTTTGCTGTGTAGCTTTATAGCAGTGTTTGCTACTTAGCTTTAATATAGTGTGTTGTGTAGCTTTATAGCAGTGTTTGCTACTTCGCTTTATACTAGTTACAGTTATTAGCTGTAATACAGTGTCGTTTAACTTTAGAATATTGTCTGTTACTTAGGTTTAGACTCCGTTAATAACTTTAATTCAGTGTGTTAAGTTAATTTTAGAATTGTGTTTGTTATTTTATTTTTATATACTAGTGTCAGTTTTTAGCTTCAATACAGGGTTTTTTAATATATTGTCTGCTTTGGAATGATATATTATAGTTAGTATTGTAATAGTGTCTGATATTTATGTTTAGAGCCGTATTTGCTAAATGCAGTTACTAATGTTTTAATTTTAGGTTTTTAATTGGAGATATCCCTTTCATAAGGTTATTTCAAGTTATTAGATATTGGGCAGACTTTTGTTAACTACCAATCAAAATTATACGGCGGTAGAGTTCCTCTAGAAACTGAAGTAACTTTTAGTATAGATGACATTAGGTTCAAGACGTGATTAGGTTTTCAGATTTCTCAGATAATAATTATACAATACACCTGTTCTTGTAAGAAGCTGGTTATGTCCTGATGGACTAGATACATCGAAACCCGGTTTATAGCGTTATAAGTTTGTTTCTGAATTTCGCAAAAAGCTACACGAGGGCTATCTGTGCTAGCCGTTTCTAATTTAGTAATGTAAGACTAGACGGAAGGCCGTTAGTCATCAGCACCCACCGCCAACTTTTGGGATGCTCTTTTACCGTCTCACCAAATATACTCCTTCTTTCAGCCGTGGAGGCGTTATTATTTGACAGTCAATCCCACTATTCGTTGGTAAAAGAGTAGCCCGAGAGTTGGCGGTGGGTGGTGATGACTAGCTGTCTTTCCTCTAGTCTTGCACTGCTAAATTATGGACGGTTAGCGCAGATAACCTTCGTGTAGCTTTACGCGAAATTCAATCAAACCAAACAAAATATTTGAAATGTTCTTTATAAAAACTGCTAAAACTCCCGAGGCTTAACTCGTATTGAGCGTTTTCAGAGCAGTTCGTGGAAATTAATTTGATTTCATTTTCTCGTACCAATTAAGAAGGTAATTTTTGCTAGAGATCATAGTACCGCAGTGGTTATTATTATGACGGATTAAAAACAATCTAGAATATGTACGAAATGATAACAAAATTGTTTAAATAGCTTAAAAAAACAACGTAATGTTTACATCTTCGCTATCGTGTTTGGTGAGGAAAACGCATTAGAATTGTAATTTTAAAGTGAATTATTATTCTGTGGATTACAAATATGTTAAAACTATTATATACACTTTCAAATAAAATAGTAGTTTCATAGTCAAAATAGAAATAAAAGGAAAAAAAGGAACATAATTACTGTATTTATTTTCTGTTTACATAACTATGTCATTACACATAAAATATGTAAGCATGCCAACTGTAGTAGTGAATGTTCGATTTAGCGCTTGCAACGTGAGCACCTAGCGACCACAGCCAGCGGATCCATACTTTATCTCAAGTAAATTTTACACGTTTATACACTAATTATAACGCTAGAACATGAAGCAATAATTTCAATCTGCGTCTAAATAGTCGAAAGCTACCTACTTGCTTAATATTCATCCTTGAAAGCACAATCGAAACTGAATTTGAATCCTATTTTACAGTTTCACGGCACATGAACAACCAGCATTTATTTTGTATTTATTATTAAATTTACTGTTGAAGAACAATTTGATCATTTTTATCATTTACGGAAAACAAAACGTCTAATTTGGGAAAATAATTTGAAAATAAGTAAATTAATTAATACTTTCTACCCCCATAATTAAAAAAATAATTTAATGAACATTTTCGTAATCGAAAATAAAAGTCTTAGTTCATTTTGCGAGTTTCTTGAAGGCTGTTTTGATATAAATTATTATAAAAAAGTTTCGGTCTTTGTTTAATTGATAATACTAGTAAGAATTTTATTTAAATATTTATCTATAAAGTTAACACATGTTCTATAACCAAACGCATAGTTCATCCTATTTTGCTCTATGCAAGAGTACATATAGCTATACTTTAGAATTGATATATATATATGTTAAAACTGCTTTTATTCTAAGAATTATCCTCAAATTCAGCTTAGGATTATTTTAAGCTGATATGCTCAAACGATTACTTTAGTTCCGCAAACTCCGTCTTCCAACATCGTCTATGAATGTCCAACACGTAACCATGGTTATATGGCTTCCGCAATCCAATTATTTGGGTCCTAGGATATTACAGAGCATGCGCAAAGTACTCAGTGTAATTTCTTCTTTGATATGATTTACAAAAACAGGATTTTATCCTGGAAAATTCTTCAAATTAAAATAATAGCACATTAACCAAATGATGCATTGTGTTTATAACATAGGACCGAAAGCATAATTTTGTTGTTGTTTTTTCGCTAAAACTACTCTGGACTGATAATATGTAATTAATAATTACAAATGACACACCTTTTGAGTATAAATAGGTGAGGTAAGTCAGTAGGCTTACAACGCAAATTTTTTTTTCGATATCAGTCGTGGGCATAGCACAGATAACCGATTGTATGGTTTGCACTTAACAAGAAACAAACGAGATGTGTCAGTACTTTTAAATGGAGGTTTAAAAAAATCACTTTAGTGACGTCACAACTCACTTCATATTTAAAATGTTTTTAGTTTCGTAATATAACATGTGCATTTTTCCAACGGTCAACGATTGTGATAATTTTGAATTCGCTCCACTACTTGCGACGTTAAACTCACACATCTGTTATTTAGTCTTTTTATCTTGAAAATCTTACTGAACGTATCAAATAATTCCATGTTCTCTTCGTCTTCACAAATCATAAACGTTGTGTTACGAATACGTTTTTGCCTCAAAATGAACAATTTTTCACACTTTGACGGATTGAAATTAAGCACAGAGCTACACAATGTGTCTTGTCTATCACGGGTGTCGAAAGTTGGTTATGTAATTCCTCACATACCGATGTACCCCTGGGGGCTAATTTCTCCTCCCCATTTCATTCTATTATCCAAACAGTAGTTGAAGAAACGCTATATCTTATGATAAACACCTTTATCATTAATTCTGGGCCCGGCATGGCCAAGCGCGTAAGGCGCGCGACTCGTAATCCGAGGGTCGCGGGTTCGCGCCCGCGACGCGCCAAACATGCTCGCCCTCCCAGCCGTGGGGGCGTTATAATGTGACGGTCAATCCCACTATTCATTGATAAAAGAGTAGCCCAAAAGTTGGTGGTGATGACTAGCTGTCATCCCTCGAGTCTTACACTGTTAAATTAGGGACGGCTCGCGCAGATAGCTCTTGTGTAGATTTGCGCGAAATTCAAAACAAACCTTTTGTCTGAAGTTGCAGAATGTGTGTATATATACGTTTATTAACTTTTGTATTTTTTAATCAAAAATCGTTTAATGAGTTACAATTATTACTATTAAAATGTATTACAACGTTAGTTACGAAGGGTGTCTAATGTACCGTTTTTAGTGTTAGGAAAGTAACGTACCTTTTTAAAGACCGTATGTTGGAGGTCATCTGACCGCATTCTGCTACGTCGTCACCATGTGTAGAATTTAGGTTTTACAGATTAATAGTCCGCCGGTAAGTCTACGGATTTACAACCCTAAAATCAGGGGCTCGATTCCACTTGGTGGACTCAGCAGCTAGCCCGATGTGGCTTTGCTGTAAGAAAAACACACACAGAGAGATTAATTTCTTTATGTAATTTTTCTGGTGCATATTTCTGTATAGAAGACACATTGATACCGGAAAGTAAAAGATCTTATAACGCCTAAATGTTGTTTTTATTTAATTAAACACTCAACGTTTCGCTTTACAACTTCTTCGAGGACGTTCACTGAAACACAAACCGAAACTGACAGTTAAATGATTAAAGCTTTGAACCGCTTGAAGCTTTGTACTTCCAGTTTTCGGTGAACGCCCCCGAAGAAGTTATAAAGCGAAAGGTTGAGTGTTTAATTAAATAAAAACAACACTTTGGTGTTATAAGATCATTTATTTCCGGACTTAATTTTTTTTACCTACATGTGCTATTAAAGTTGAAATAGGGACAGTTTCAACATTAAATATTTTAATAAGGTTGAATTTTTTACTTTTTTAGCAGAAGAATAAGTGTACACCATAAATAGACACCTGTCTTTTAATCTTTCTAGCAATCATTTAGGGTTAACTGGTCAATATTTATTGGAATCAGTAAAAATGACGTATTCATATAGGTACATAATTTGTAAAGTTATATATAGTAGTTCCCTTTTCTTTGTTTTGGTGATGGTGGTGCTGTTTGTTTAATTTCGTATTTAAGTGTAAGCACAGCCCTTACAAATACCTCTAAATAACATATTAAGTAATGAAATGTAACGAGTTAATTGTTTCTTTGTTGTTCAGCACAAAACTGCACAGTGGCTATAACCACCGAATTAGCGTTGAAAGTCCTCCAGCTGAGAGACCTACAGTGGCATCAGTATATAGGCTGACCTTTTCTAACCAAACCCCTCATGGTCAGATGGTTAGTGACACGGGTTCAAATTCCTGTCCCTTTCGGGCGTGGGAGCGTTATTATATAATGTTCAAGCCCAGTATTCGTTAGAAAAAGTTGTCCAAGATTTGGCGGTGAGTGGAGACGACTAGTTAGTTAGCTGTCTTCCTTACAGTCTTTAACTGCTGACTTAGAGACGGCTAACACAGATAGTCCTCGTGCAGTTTTGCGTGAAATTCAAAACAAACCTTTTCCAATCTCTTAGGTTGAGATCGTTTCATGTTCGTATTGCTTAATGTCTGAAATTTTAATGGCATAAAATATATTTTACAGAAATTTGGCCACATCGAAAAACAGCTTTCCAATGGTGCTCTGCACGTCGTGGACAAGACACCTCCATACCTGGTCAGTCCATTACTACGCACAGCAGGAAATATGGAGCAACAGGCTATATCAAATATGTTTTCTTCAACATTAAATAGGCCGCCATGTTTTCCTTTTGCGTTTTTTTATAATCAGCCCCATACCTATTCGTTTTTAGCCTCACATGCTTCATCGGCTACCTTGTCTGCCAGTCTTCCACACTATGAATTCGGCCGTCAGATGGCGCTGTTGAACTCGACGGCAGGTGGAGCTTTTTATCCAATTAGTTCTGTTAAAACGAACCTGACTGGTTCATCTGTGAACACGGACGTGAAAGATGGACACACGAATAATTCAAAGTGCAAAGAACCAAAATTATTTCAGTGGTCACAATATCTTCCTATTGACAAATCCCAAAAAGTTTTGGACCTCAGATCTCCAGAAGCAGTTGGAAGAGACCATTCCAACAAATCCACTCGTGTTTCCTTGAGTCCAGGAAACGACTTCGAACTTTCTTCCAAAATAGCCAAAATACAAGAAAGTAACGAATTACAATGTGAGTTGTTATCTTCCTAATTTGTATCTAAGGTTTAGTTATTTAAAGGTTTTTGAGTTAAGTAATGATAATGTTTAATATAATTTTGTTCTCCTGTAGTAATGGATTTATTAACTTTATTCACGTTTCTTATCTTTACTGTTACAAGTATGATAGCGAGATCACGCTACATTAATCCCCAAGATTTTTAGGTAGTTTTGAAATCACAAAAAAAGCCAATTCATAAGACCATTAGGCTAGGAATCACAGACGAGGACCAATTAACAAAACAATTAGGCTACGAATTGCAGGTGAGGGTCAATTAATAAAACCAATAACTTAGAAATAATAGATGAAGGCCAATTCATAAAACCATCGAATTAGAAATCACAGGCGAGGGTAATTCATAAAACTACTGAGTTAGAAATGACAGGCGAGGAGTAATTCATAAAACCATTAATCTAGGAACCACAGGCGAGGGGTAATTCATAAAACTACTGAGCTAGGAACCACAGGCGAAGAATAATTCATAAAACCATTGAGCTAGAAACCACAAACGAGGGGAATTTATAAAGCTATGGAGCTAGGAACCACAGGTGAGGGATAATTCATAAAACCATTGAGCTAGGAACCACAGGTGAGGGATAATTCATAAAACCATTGAGCTAGGAACCAAAGGTGAGGGATAATTCATAAAACCATTGAGCTAGGGACCACAGGTGAGGGATAATTTATAAAACCATTGAGCTAGGAACCACAGGTGAGGGATAATTCATAAAACTACTGAGCTAGGAACCACGGGTGAGGGATAATTCATAAAACTACTGAGCTAGGAACCACAGGTGAGGGATAATTCATAAAACCATTGAGCTAGGAACCACAGGTGAGGGATAATTCATAAAACCATTGAGCTAGGAACCACAGGTGAGGGGTGATTCATGAAAATATTGAGAGAGAAACCATGATTTATTTCACAACCCAGCCTTCATTACATTAAATAAGTCGTACCAACTTTCACGATGTATATATATATATACATGTTTCTATCAGTTACCAGGTGGAGAACCTTATCGAATGGACAATCGTACTGTCCGGTTTGTGGTGTCACGCTTCAATCCCAAGATCTTATGGAACACGTGCAGCAGGAAATAGAAAACTTACACGAGTTTTACCGGTTAGTTTACATAAGAAAGTTTTATTTTACTTGAGTATTGTAAGAACGTTGGTTGTAGTATTGATGATGACCTGTGTTTAATATATGTTTAGTAAAACTGACGTGTGTCCACGTTGAACTTTAAAAAAACGTGCATGAGATGGGGATATGATAGTATCGCAGACTAAGCCTTTCTGTAAAACTATTGAGCTAGAAACCACTAGATATATCTTTACTCATAGAATTGTTCAAACCTTATTACGCCTCTATGTGCTTATTAAAATAGTAAGACGAATAGTATATGTCAAACTTTGAACTGAGCTAATTTTATTTTTTTAGGCACAGTCACGTATGTTTGTAGACTCAGTCCAAGATTTTGTTTTTGTTCACACGTGGGTGGGCCCAACATAACCAGGTGGTTAGGGTGCTCGACGACTCGTAATCCGATGGTCGCGTGTTCGAATCTCCGTCACACCAAACATCCTCATCCTTTCAATCGTGTGAACTGTTATAACGTGACAGTCAATCGTTGGTAAAATAGTAGCCCAAAAGTTGGTGGTGATAACTAGCTGTCTTCCGTCGAATCTTACACTGTTAAATTAGGGACGGCTAATGCAGATAACCCTCGTGTAGCTTTGCGCGAAATTCAAAAACAAACAAACAAATATACCTGAGTGACTTGCTGTATAATTCAATACACTAATCTTGAAGGGTTTTTTTTTTTTTTTTGGTATTTCAGTTATGCCCTCAAGTGGATAAGTCGGAAACTATGACTTACAGGGCTTGTCTGATGACATGGCATCCAAGGAGGTCCTAATGATTCTTCTATATGTAAAATAGTCTCGAACTAAGGCGATTTAATAGATTTCGTTGAATAATTCGAACTTGTATTAATCTTAAAGAGGGTTAAAGCTACACGAGCGTTAGCTGCGCTAATCTTAAAGAGCACGTGTCTTCAGATTTGTTAGTTCCACTCTGGTCCAAGTGCTGATTTAAAATTGTCGTTTACTTCTCGTATTCAGCTACGTGTCGATTGAAACCACTTTGCGCTAATTTGTAGATTCATTGCTGTGTTATACGAAGGCTAAGATGCGTCATTTATCAATGGAATTATACACCGAGAGATTTCTCACCCAGTAAACAGGGCCAATTTAACATACGCTTTTGGACTCTTCTGAAACATTGAACCTTGCCACAGTTTTTCAAACTGAATATCTTTGAGCGGCCAAAACTTTGATTTCTACGTGCTTGTCATATGATATGATTGGTCAGTTCTGGGAAAAATGACTGAAATAACACTACTACTACTGGGCATAATATGAATTTTTGTCCATTATAGGTTATATGCTGTTGTGACACTTTTTGACTGGTTGGATGATAACCAATCATATCGTGAACTATCGACACGTGACTGTTTTGTGGTGAAGCTTATTCTCACGTGATTAAAAAGTGGATTTCTACTAGTATTTACATTTTATATCTTTTTATCTTACATCTGCTTATTCTTTTTTATAAATAATTAACGTATGCCAAAACTAACTTGGATCAAGCTATGCCTAACTTACATTTCTCAATAACGAGCTAATCACATGCTTAAGGTTAACTGGATTCTACATGTTTTAACATGAGTGATATAGTTTGATAAGATATCTTTAACTTAATCACACCTGTTTCTCTGGTGTAGAAGTAAAGAGTGGGACTCTTTGAAAGAAGAATCAGATAAAACGGTAGGTGTAACAAGAATGTGGCTATACGATTATCACACTTAGTACCTTGTCATAATAATAACGATATCTTATAATAATAATAATGGTATATCGTTGTTATAATAATATCTTCTTATAATAATAATAATGGTATATTGTTGTTATAATAATGGAATATTGTTATAATAATAATAATAATGGTATATTGTTGTTATAATAATATCTTCTTATAATGATAATAATGATATATTGTTATAATAATTGTACCTTGTTATAATAATAATTACATCTTTTTATAATAATAATGGTATATTGTTGTTATAATAATGATATATTGGTGTAATAATAAGAATACGTTGATGTAATATATAATAACATTGAATAAATAAATTAATCTAATAGTTTCATAAAATTTATCGAATAAATTGTGATAGATCATAAAAACAAGAGAGCTTATTTAGACAGTAGGGTATGAATTATTAACATTTTTTACATAACTAGATGGAGTACCTATTCCCTGGTAGTTATGTGAATTCTTGATTAATGGAAGGTTATCTTACAACATGAAAAGTTGCTTCCCTTATATAAATATAATAATACTGTGTGTTGTATGTTATCTATATAGATAACATATAACATACAGTGCAATTTATATCTATATAAATAAATTGTTGTATAAACATACAACTCTGGTATCATATATTTCCTAGGTCGTTCCAGACCTTGACTGTTCTCTCCTAAAACAGTGTGGTACTTCCAGAGTAGGGGATCGAAGACCTCCAATAGCAAGGTGGGAGGTAAGATATTTTCCATACAATTCATGTTAACAATCCATGCTATTCTGTTATGGTTCTGATATATTAATTTTATTGTATGTATTTTTGATAATGTTACATTGGTGAGAGGGGATATATATACAGATATAATGTAGAGACTGATCTTAGGCCAACACGTTGTTGTTTTTGGTGACACGTACCCTTTTTGCTTAGTTTCCCACGAGTTTTTGTATAGTGCAACTAAACCTGGTAAGTGCACTTATTTGCATAGTTTCAATTGGTTGACTTATTTGGTTAGAACACTGTTTTTTCTCGCCCACTTTTCTCCGTAATTACAAGATCGGTAAAAACACATGCAATGCACCCGTTGTTATCGTCTGGTTTGATGTTTTTTCTCTTATCTTTTGAACACTTCTTGTAAAGTTTTAGAAATTGTGCAGCAAGTGAAAGATAAAATCTTTAAGTAAATTATATCACGTTTTCACTAAAAATGCACTCACTGTTTTCACCGATTTGATAATTCCAAAGCTTTGTTTTTATGTTGTTGTATTTAATTTTGTTTTTCTCAGATTGTTTAGTAAACTGTTACTTTAGAAACATCTTGTAAATATTTTACCTTTTTTAAATGATTACTTTGTTTTATGTTTCAGACATATTTACGAGTTCGGTCAAATCGACACATCAGGGTGAACGGTAAGTTTCGCTATTTGAATATTTGCAACTTGTTATTCATAGGTCATACAAAACGAGTTTATTTAGTGATTTTTATTAAATGGCTAAAAAAGCCCACAGGAAATGATAATATAGAAAGTGTAAAGGTCTTGCTTTCAGTTATTATTTCTGTATAGTCTTACTAATTCTCTCTCCTTCTTCAGAATAGTCTACGTAAACTCCTCTTAATTCAAAGTCATTTACACTAACGCCCTCTTCCCTCGTCCTCTTCTATAAATTCAAAATAACCTGTTTAGACTACTTTCTGCTTTAAAATAGTCTGAAGCATTATCTTCTCACTTTAAATATAGTCTGTTTTCTCCTTTAAAAGGTAAAATGTAACTTGTTCTCTATTTCAACATAATACATGCTTACTCATTCTACATCTTAAAGTAGTTCAACCATAATGGGAAACAATTAATACAAATAATCATAAAAAATGTTCGAGCTTGAGAGATAATAACACTGAAATTTGGTGTTCGATCTTACGACAAAGGCAGCACTGACAGCCTATAGAACAGCTTTGTGATAAACCACTCAAATAAACTAATATAAAAGAATCGTAAAGATTGAAAGTTACACATAGAATTTCGAGCGTTCTCGAGCCTCCAGTGGCTCAGCTGTATGTCTGCGGACTTACAACGCTAAAAACCGGGTTTCGATACCCGTGGTGGGCACAGCACAGATAGCCCATTGTGTAGCTTTGTGCTGAATTCAAACAACAACGTTCTCGAGTAATTCCCTGAAATGAAAAATCCACTATTTCAGTATTTTTTTAAACCTGGAAAGTATGGTGGAAAGTGTACAAATTACACAATACTGTTAAGAGTGGCGGAACCTCACGTGCAGAATGTTTGGAGGACAGGACTGAGAAAATTTGGAAACTGTGCGCTGTTTGAAAACGTTCACTGAAAGCCACCTCAAACTAATAAACTTAAAATATTACTTCATATATAAAAAGGGTGTTTGTGACCTATAGTTACAGAAACGATACAAGAATGAGTGCCAATGTCTTACAGTTTGTTTTTTCTACGGTCTGTGATGCTCTAGTGATTACCAGCGGTAAAATGATTGGTTGTGAACAATTCTCTTTTATGTTAGACAGGATTTAATAAGGAAACAAGAAGAAGAGAAACAAAACAAACTTATCTGTTTATTTTTTGCATTTCTTAGCAAGACATATGAAACTCAGAAGACGCACACCGGATTTCTCTCAACAAGAAGTGGCTGAACACAAGGTATTTATGACATTCACTCATAACTTGGTTCTGGTTGTTGTTTTATTTCGCGAAACCAATAAATGGAACGTTAAAAATAAGAGTAAAAACCCTTAGAGTGCTTGATTTTTTTTATGTAGCTGAATTTTTGTGTAACATGTAACAGATTTACTCTCCAACAAACAAAACAACCTTAATTATTTTCAGGAAAAAGACTCGAAGGTGTTCAGTGAAGATCTCAGTGATGCTACACTGAACCGTCAACAAGGTAACTTGCTTTATGAGTATTAGTAAAAGTATTTGTTTAATATTGCAAGTTAAACTTTTTTACGAGACAAAAGCACACTGTTAAAGCATTGGGCTTAGTATGAATTTAACTGTTTTTATTTAAAATATCAAATCAAAAGTCACAATGTTTTAAACTTACTTTGTCTTTTTTTCTCCATGTTTGATTAAATTTTTATTAGTTTTCATAATGTGCTGAAATTATTTTTAGATTTAAATTATTTTGTTTTCATAATTGACCACTATATGGAACATTGCATTCACGTTTAGCCATATTGAAGATTTTCTAGTTAAATTATCACATTTACAGTAGACGTAAAGTTTGAGAATATATGTTAATTAAGCTATAGGGTAGCTGATTATAAGATACAGAGCAGTAATCGCTTATAACACTGGTATAACTTATAACACGACTGATCACAACATTACAGAAAAGTGTTTATTACAACAATGGAGTAAGTTCTATAACAATTGATTACAATATTACAATAATTAATTTCGTGGTCGGTTTTAATGCTAAACACGTTCTTGGATAATTAAGTATATTATTGTTGGTTAGCTAAGTGTATCGCTGACTCGTGTGAGCAACAAAGCACGTGTTCATACCACCAAAAATGCTTACTACGTAATATGTGTCTTCATGATGACGTGCCAGGCATGGTAAGGTGGTTAAGGCACTCGACTCGTAATCTGATAGTCGCGGGTTAGAATCCCTGTCACACCAAACATGTTCGCCCTTTCAGCCGTGGGTGCATTATAATGTTACGGTCAATCCCAGTATTCGTTCATAAAAGAATAGCCCAAGAGTTGGCAGTGGGTGGTGATGACTAGCTGCTTACCCTCTAGTCTTACATTGCAAAATTAGGGACGGCTAGCGCAGATAGTCCTCGTGTATCTTTGCGCGAAATTCAAAACAAACCATTATTATTGTTGATCAACTAAGTGTATCGCCGACTCACATAAGCAACAAAGCACTTGGATATGACATTAAAAACGCTCACTGCATAACCTGTGTTTTAACGATTACGTGTTTGTACGGTTTAAAACAGAATAGGCAACATTTGTAGTTCTAGTCTTCTATTTGTCATCCTTTTTATTCGTCCCAAGTAATTCGAATTTCTGTTTCCTCTTTTATTTATGGATCAAAGTAGATTATAATCAAATATTTGAAAACAAAAGTTTTTATTTTAACGGACGGATCTTTCTCAAACATCTCTGGAATTCGTGGCCTGGTTAACATGTTTGAAGCAAAAATTCCTTTAAGCGTATTGAGGCTGAAAGACGACGAATTATCTTCAATTGATTTCGATAAAACTTTAAATGCTTTTCCAATCTTGTTGCTTGTTTAGCTGAACAAGGTTATTAGACACTTTATTACTTCACTTAAAGTTATACTAAGCGAAACATTGAGAAGTCGTCTCCATGGCTACCGCGAACCTATAGTACACCAGTTTTCAATGGTTTCCTCTTCGACATGACGTATCAATCTATTCCGACGAGTAATTCTGACTTCGTAATCTAGAATTCCTCCTTTAAAACCTTCCTATGACATTACTTTTGAACCTCAGATATTAAAAATCCAAGCATTCTTCAAGCAGCTGCTAAGAAGACCAATTCGCCGAACCAATAAACCCACAATGGGCCTGATGCTCTGACAATCACAAACACGCACTCTGTATTCAGTTACAAACAAGATTCCAGATCATTCTGTAATCTATAACAAGCAAACAGAGCGGAAGCTGTTTCTGGTACAGCATATTTTGTATATCGGCTTTTAAGTTTCGAGTTGGCTGTCAGTGTCATGTCGTAAAACCTGCTACGGTAGGGGGGAGATATTGCTTGGCCGTGGTACAGCGCTAATGAATAAATATTTTTCTGTATCGTACTTTCGACTTCCAGGAGACAGGCTGAACAGTTTATACTATTTTTGAAACGTTGCATAAAAAATGAAGAAAATGTATTTTTACAGTTTCCACTCATATCGACTCTTAATCGTAGCCGAAACCTTCAGAAATAATCTATCGATCGATCTTTCTCAATATTTTATTGGAATTCCACGTGTTTTTGTTTTTTAGAAGATTTCGAAATGTTGTTTGGTTTGTTTTGAATTTCGCGCAAAGCGACACGAGAGCTACCTGCATTAGCCGTCCCTAATTTAGCAATGTAATACTAGAGGGAAGGCAGCTAGTCATCACCACCCACCGCCAACTCTTGGGCTATTCTTTTACCAACGAATAGTAGGATTGACCGTCACATTATAACGCCCCCCCACAGCTGAAAGAGCGAGCATATTTGGTGTTATTTCTTATTTCAGTGACTAATAAACACTTAATTTTATTTGCTCTAACACTAACACAAGAATGTTTAGGTTCAATTTCAGATTTTGTAAACACGGAATACAAATTAACCCGTTTTTGTGTTAGTTACGTAATCGCATATGTGAAGCTCTTTGAACCACAATTTTAATTATGAACGATATTTCACTCAGTAATCTACGTTATGTCTCTTTTAAATTTCAGCGTATCTGTTACACATTAACTTTATTTTCTTATTCAAGATCTAGAAGCCAGTTCAAGATTGACGGAAGGACCAACCATGAAATGGAGTCATTCCCAGTATCCTTTTTACTTGGTACTTCTAACATATGTGTTTCCAAATATTGTTTACAATTATGTTGTGGTTCTAAGTGGATGATACTCAGAAAGAAACTGGATTTTCTTCTCCATTCGCTGGACAAGAGTATATTTGCGGTGACAAATGATCCCGTTAATAGGTCAATGTCCATCCGTTGTTAGCGACATCGGATGCTTGTGTTTCAGCGATAATTGTGTGCAAGACACAACTACAAGACAAGATACAAAGTTTGAGAAGCAATTTTTTCGAACAACGTGACGTAATAATTGCATCTCAAATGTACCTCGTTCAGTGTGGCCACCATCCTTTTATAATATTCGGACAACACTCACAAAAAAAAACCGTTGCTCTGAAACAATTCTAGGTCACTGAATTCGTAAAACGTGTCTAAATTTTACTGGACTGGAAAAATGAAGTCCACGGAGCTCTGTAGGAAATGCGTCTTTGTTAATGGGACTACAACGAGTTTGTTTGTTTGTTTGTTTTTGAATTTCGCACAAAGCTACTCGAGGGCTATCTGTGTTAGCCATCCCTAATTTAGCAGTGTAAGACTAGAGGGAAGGCAGGTAGTCATCACCACCCACCGCCAACTCTTGACTACTCTTTTACCAACGAACAGTGGGATTGACCGTCACATTATAACGCCCCCATGGCTGAAAGGGCGAGCATGTTTGGCGTGACGGGGATGCGAACCCGCGACCCTCAGATTACGAGTCGCACACCTTAACGCGCTTGGCTATGCCGGGTCTTCTATGACGAGAAGTGACGTCTGAAAATGAACATCCATAACACCGTTTGCGTTAGTTTATTGGCTGTATTATGATGTAGATGGCCTGAGCGAATCAAATCACTTTTATCACTTTTTTTTCTGAGCATCCATCTTGAATAACATAACCAAACACTCACAATAGTGGCTAACCACGAACATGTTAACCACAAATGAAATAGTTCTGACGAATGTTTATTTGTTATTTGATTATTAACTATATTCTCAGAACAAACTCTACCATCAGAAGTTACAGTCCAAAGTTAGAAGACGCTGTGCCAGAAACCGAGTAAGTCTGAAAATATTGGAAATATATAAAAAAAAAAACATTTGAGTGTCTCTATAAATATATATCGTATTTAAAAGAATGTTTTATATATCATTTGAGTGTCTCTATTTATAAATATATATGTATATTTAAAATAATGTTTTACAAATCATTTGAGTGTCTCTATTTATAAATATATATCGTATTTAAAATAATGTTTTACATATTTCATATGTATTTCAGTTGGGTTTGTGGAAAGATTTCAAATGATTTACTTTTGAGTGTGTCTGTTTTCTTATAGCAAAGTGCCACATCAGGCTATCTGCTGAGCTCACCAAGAGGAATCTAACACCTAATTTTAGCGTTGTAAATTTGTAGACTTTCCGCTGTTACAGCGGGGGGCTTACTTTTGAGTACTTTATTAATGCTGAGTATGTTAACTGCGTGTAAACTGACCTATAGTTATTAAAGAGAAAGTTTGAAAAGGTTTTGTTTTGGAATTTCGCACAAAGCTACTCGAGGACTATCTGCGCTAGCCGTCCCTAATTTAGCAGTGTAAGACTAGAGGGAAGGCAGCTAGTCATCACTACCCACCGCCAACTCTTGGGCTACTCTTGCACCAACGAATAGTGGGATTGACCGTCGCATTATAACGCCCCCACGGCTGAAAGGGCGAGCATGTTTGGCGCGACCGGGATTCGAACCCGCGACCCTCAAATTACGAGTCGCACGCCTTAACACACTTGGCCATGCCGGGCCGTTTGAAAAGGAAAGAAAATTTATGACTTACTGTCGTGCTTTAAAATATGTTGTGGTACTATCTAATCATTCTGATATCATTTAATATTCCATAAAATATGTTGTGGTACTATCTAATCATTCTGATATCATTTAATATTCTGTAAAATATGTTGTGGTACTATCTAATCATTCTGATATCACTTAATACTCTATAAAATATGTTGTGGTACTATCTAATCATTCTAATATCATTTAATATTCTGTAAAATATGTTGTGGTACTATCTAATCATTCGTGCTCTAAAATATGTTGTGGTACTATCTAATCATTCATGCTTTAAAGTATGTTGTGGTACTATCTAATCATTCTGATATCACTTAATATTCTATAAAATATGTTGTGGTACTATCTAATCAATCTGATATCACTTAATATTCTATAAAATATATTGTGGTACTGTCTAATCATTCGTGCTTTAAAATATGTTGTGGTACTTTCTAATCATTCTAATATCATTTAATATTCCATAAAATATGTTGTGGTACTCTCTAATCATTCTGATATCATTTAATATTCTGTAAAAACATTCAACAAACTTTAGCTTGAGTTGTGCGTTTAAAGAGCACATGTAAAACCATGTACCTTTGTAGTTTTTCATTTTTGCATCGCAAGACTGTCATACTTCTGTCTTCTGGGCCCCATCAAGGTACTCATAAAAAGTTTTAATACACTCTTAAGATTATAACTAAAAGTCAAATATTTCTTTTCTGATTTTGGCTGAATCACTTATACCCTCTTCACGGTTTTGTAAAGACATTAGCATATGTTATTTTACTGATGTCTTCCTAATTGTAATTCATAAGCTTTTCTGAGACGAATCCATAACTAGCGTCACAGAATAATCAATGAAAATGACCACTGGACACATGATGGATTGCTTGGCGAGATGATCATCTATCGAATTAGATTTATGAGTTACCCTGTGTGCTATCATATTGAATTATAAGGCCACAGTCTTCTAAAATAAAATTTCTAAAGAGTATAATTCATAGCCTGTGAATACAATAGTATTCACAGGCTATGACAGGGCCTGTCATAGCTTTCATGGTCATCGCTAACTCAGTAACCATTTGTCAACATGAATAATACAATAGTATTTCTTAGAATTTATATCTTCGCTTGAAGCTAATATTTTGTTGATTTTATATTTCGTAGGAATTCCCCCTCTCCCCTCCCCAGTGGCACAGCGATATGTTTGTAGACTTACAACCCCGGAAACAGAATTACGATACCCGTTAAGGGCAGTACACAGATAGCCCTTTATGTAGCTTTGCGCCTAACTATAAACAAACAATGTATGCTGTGGTTCATTCACACCAGCCCCGCTAGTACAGCGGTGTGTCTCCGGATTTACAACGCTAAAATCAGGGTTCGATTCCCCTCGGTGGGCTGAGCAGATAACCCTTTGTGGCTTTGCTATAAGAAAAACATACACTCATTCACACCATGATCACGTGCTGGAACCGATATTTAAACCCTTGTTTGTATTTCCTTTGGTGTGTCGCGCCTGTTTGATATACTACAGTGCGAACTCTGATCATATATTTCAGTACCAACTAACTTTCATTAGGCTTAGCTCGCCAGAACTTCAAGCTTAATCTAACGAATTTCCAACAACCTTCTCGTCCGTCTGATCATAATATTTTTCATGCGATCTGCGTCAATCGACAATTAAAGGTTTCTTTCTAAAGTTTGCTATTCATCAAAGTTACTGTGGTTGAAAGAAATACTTAAGTTGTATGCGAAACTTTCGAAAACCGAAATTTTGATTTTTATGAGAGATAATTATAAAAACATTTCTATTTAGATCGTTCCAGATAGATGAGAATGCAGACCCCAACAAACTGATAGATTTATTGCAAGACCGACTCCAAGATCTCCAAAATCGACAGCAGTCATCAATAACATTAAAGTGTCACTTCTGCCAGGTAGGTTTGTAATGTGAAGTCACCCGTTCTAGAGGGCGTTCAGTAAACGTTTAAATGGATTATGTGAGTGTTAGCTCTGCCAGGTAGGTTTGTAATGTGAAGTCACCCGTTCTAGAGGACGTTCAGTAAACGTTTAAATGGATTATGTGAGTGTTAGCTCTGCCAGGTAGGTTTGTAATGTGAAGTCACTCCGTTCTAGAGGGCGTTCAGTAAACGTTTAAATGGATTATGTGAGTGTTAGCTCTGCCAGGTAGGTTTGTAATGTGAAGTCACTCCGTTCTAGAGGACGTTCAGTAAACGTTTAAATGGATTATGTGAGTGTTAGCTCTGCCAGGTAGGTTTGCAATGTGAAGTCACTCCGTTCTAGAGGACGTTCAGTAAACGTTTAAATGGATTATGTGAGTGTTAGCTCTGCCAGGTAGGTTTGTAATGTGAAGTCACCCGTTCTAGAGGACGTTCAGTAAACGTTTAAATGGATTATGTGAGTGTTAGCTCTGCCAGGTAGGTTTGTAATGTGAAGTCACTCCGTTCTAGAGGACGTTCAGTAAACGTTTAAATGGATTATGTGAGTGTTAGCTCTGCCAGGTAGGTTTGTAATGTGAAGTCACTCCGTTCTAGAGGACGTTCAGTAAACGTTTAAATGGATTATGTGAGTGTTAGCTCTGCCAGGTAGGTTTGTAATGTGAAGTCACTCCGTTCTAGAGGACGTTCAGTAAACGTTTAAATGGATTATGTGAGTGTTAGCTCTGCCAGGTAGGTTTGTAATGTGAAGTCACCCGTTCTAGAGGACGTTCAGTAAACGTTTAAATGGATTATGTGAGTGTTAGCTCTGCCAGGTAGGTTTGTAATGTGAAGTCACTCCGTTCTAGAGGACGTTCAGTAAACGTTTAAATGGATTATGTGAGTGTTAGCTCTGCCAGGTAGGTTTGCAATGTGAAGTCACCCGTTCTAGAGGACGTTCAGTAAACGTTTAAATGGATTATGTGAGTGTTAGCTCTGCCTGGAAGGTCCGTAATGTGGAGTCATTCCATTCTAGAGGGTGTTTAGTAAACGTTTAAATGAATCAAATTAGTGTAGGCTCATAATGTGCAAGTCATATTTGATATTGAACCACATCTGACAGTGTTTACAATTAACACCATTTTTAAATAATCATTTTGACTGATTTATTTGATTAAAAATTTCAAGATAATTTAAGAATATAACATTTTAAGGAACTTTAGGTCAATCCAAAAGGTCAGGAGCAGGATACTGGTGTTAAAGGAACCAATTGGATGATACCTAATGAATAATAACAGGTCTTTATTGGCTTATGAGACAAAAACTCTGTGATTTACTGGTACTCGTGTTCCAACTTCAAACAAGTCACTTTCAGAAGAACTGGACCAATAAATTTGTTTCTTGTTTCACTGGTACAAAATATTAGGGATTATATATTATAAATTCCCGTAATTGGCCAAACGACATCTGCAAAACGAGTTCAAAAAACCTAGTTGCAGATTCTCATAGTTTTGGCTCTGACTTGTCCTCTAACTAAACGTTGCTATCAAAACTAAATTCTTTAACTTCAGTTGAGGCCATTTAAGCGCATTAACTACCAGTTAATTTATTTAAAAAGCTAAAGTAATTACTGTTAGAAAACTAATCAGTGAAATGTAATCCATTGTCTTCTTCAGGATCTGTACAAGAAACCTGTAGTTTCTGTCTGTTGCTGGCATGTTCATTGTGAGAACTGTTGGCTCCAAGCTCTGGTAAGTAAAACTTTTTACCTCTTAGAATTAATCCAGAGCTACGCAGACAGGCTACCTGTGCTATGCCCTGCACAAGGATCGAATGTAGAGAATTTTTTATTGAATGTAAAATATTTTTAATGTAACTATCATTTTTTGTGCATAAAAATATATATCACTGAAAATAACGTAAGTCTGAAACTTATAACGCTAAAATTCAGGTTTCGATACCCTTGATGGGCAGAGCTTAGATAGCCCATTATGTTTAACGACAACTAAAAACTCTTAGAACCTAGAAATGAATTTGGGCTGAAAATTGATGATGATAAAAATATAATAAAACAATAATTTGTGTCATAGAATCTCAAGCTCAGAAAAAATACATGATTGGTTTACTTCCTGATTTCAAAAGAATTGGATGTATTGGTAAAAATCTTTAACAAACGTAATGTGAGGTAAAATAATGTAATGAGCAATGTATTTCTCTTATTCTATCTCTATTGTTGTTGTTTATGTTACAGATGTTTTTAAAAGTGAACCTAATGTCTTGGTATCGATTTGTAACGAGAATTTTAAAAACTTATTTTTGCCAAAATAGATTGAGATTCAAACAGAAACTTTAAACTTTTGTGGCAGAAACGTATGACCATTTAAGGATTATTCCCTGAACGAACTGCATCTGTAAAAGTTTTGTGTTTGTTTGTTTTTTGAATTTCGCACAAAGCTACTCGAGGGCTATCTGTGCTAGCCATCCCTAATTTAGCAGCGTAAGACGAGAGGGAAAACAACTAGTCATCACCACCCACCTCCAACTCTTGGGCTACTCTTTTACTAACGAATAACCGTCAATAACCGTGATTGATCGTCACATTATAACGCCCCACGGCTGAAAGGGCGAGCATGTTTGATGTGACCGGGATTCGAACCCCGACCCTCGGATTACGAGTCGAACGCCTTAACACACTTGGCCATACCGGGCCAGCTTTTTGTTGAGGATAATTCCCTGAACGAACTACATCTGTAAAACCTCTTGGCTCACCAACTCAAACGGAATGAACGGAATGCTCACATCTGATTACTTCTGTGTAACATTTATTCTAACACAGTTATATTCAGAAAAATGTCGACCATTGTCAAGCTGTGCAATATTTACATTTACTTAAGTAAAAAAACACAAACAACATGGTTGGTATCGTGCCAATATCGCTTATCAACTGGTAAAACAGGTGTGTTCTATATTTGTTAACACGATAAGCCGTGTAACATTTAAAACTGATATAAAAAAACTGCTTGAAAACGCAGTTTCTAATGATAAAAACGTATATATGAACAGACTTGTTGATATATGATGATGATGCATTTTTTTTATTTCAATGAAAAATATACTGATCTCTTAAAGTGTGGTACCTCATTCAAATAACAAGCCATAATTACGTACGTGTTTTTATTTTCTTTCACCAGGGTGTCAAGCGAGTATGTCCTCAATGCGAGACAATCACCTTCCCTTCAGACTTAAGACTGCTGAACATTTGAAGATATTCTAATTATGGTTCCTTTCTGTCGTCTTGATGATAGTGATGACTTGAGAAGTTATAATAAAAGTGAAGGATTTTATTGATGCCTTCAAACAATTCACTATCTCGCTCTGACTGGAGAAATCAAAACTCCCAATGTATTTTACCAACAGTGGAGGTGTTTTTTTTCTATAGTCTCCTGGTAAGTGTATAAAACAACAAGTGTTGCCACATGGTGTGATACCAGGTAATCTTCTTCAAAATGTAGCAATCCGTACTTCAGTGGAACTCTTTCAATCTGTGGAAGACGATGATGAAAACATTATTCGCATCCTGGAGAGGACAAGTTAAATAGGCAGAAATGGAGCACTCTTCTAATTTATATGAGATGGTAACAACTTTTGAGTGACTATCATCTATATTATTTTGTGAAAAAAGGAATTGTTTAGCATCCTCTATGTCCCAAGAAAGGAAAAGGAAGTGTTTAACATTTCTTGTGTCCCGAGAAAGGAAAAGGAAGTGATTAACATTTTTTGTGTCTCAAGAAGGAAACGGAAGTGTTTAACATTTCTTGTGTCCCGAGAAGGAAAGAGGAAGTGTTTAGCATTTCTTATATCCCGAGAAGGAAAAAAGGAAGTGTTTAACATTTCTTGTGTCCCGAGAAAGAAAGAGGAAGTGTTTAGCATTTCTTATATCCTGAGAAGGAAAAAAGGAAGTGTTTAGCATTTCTTATGTCCCAAGAAAGGAAAAGGAAGTGTTTAACATTTCTTGTGTCCTGAGAAAGGAAAAGGAAGTGTTTAACATTTCTTGTGTCCTGAGAAGGAAAAAAAAGGAAGTGTTTAGCATTTCTTATGTCCCGAGAAAGGAAAAGGAAGTGTTTAACATTTCTTGTGTCCCGAGAAGGAAAGAGGAAGTGTTTAACATTTCTTGTGTCCCGAGAAAGAAAGAGGAAGTGTTTAGCATTTCTTATATCCCGAGAAGGAAAAAAGGAAGTGTTTAGCATTTCTTATGTCCCGAGAAAGGAAAAGGAAGTGTTTAACATTTCTTGTGTCCCGAGAAGGAAAGAGGAAGTGTTTAGCATTTCTTATATCCTGAGAAGGAAAAAAGGAAGTGTTTAGCATTTCTTATGTCCCGAGAAAGGAAAAGGAAGTGTTTAACATTTCTTGTGTCCCGAGTAAGGAAAATGAAGTGTTTAACATTTTTTGTGTCTCAAGAAGAAAGAGGAAGTGTTTAGCATTTCTTATATCCCGAGAAGGAAAAAAGGAAGTGTGTGACATTTTATATGCCTCGAGAAAGATGATGTTATGTATTGGGTTACTAGATGCTTCGTGGAGCTTGTGGTCTTTCACTGCAAACGTCTAGATTTTAGAACCTAACTGTAGCATTTCTTTTTTGTTCTAAATATTATTTCTTATTTCCTTCGTTTATAAAAACCAAAGGTACTTAATAAAACTAAAGTGTTAATATCTTTGGTTACTAAGACATCATCTTGTCGTGTGTGTCAACTCCGTAGATAATACAAGATACAGAAAGAATTCCCGTATGACTGTAGGAGCTAAAATATTTAAAACGTTTTATTTATATATTTAGACAGAAGCTATAAAGCACTAAGCACCCAATCCACAAAGAGTTGTTTTGATATTGTTTACTCACGGTTAAAATAAAAATAAAGTTTGAAGTGTGAAGCCAGTTTTGTTGTACGTTTATAGATTGCTATGAAAGAGTCTTTGTTATATAAAAATAACAATTTTATTTCAGTGGTTCTCATTTAAAACCTATATCATTAAATATCTTCAAAGGTTTGTCTACAGTTCATGTAAATGAACTTTTTCAGTGCAGATGGACGTGAAGTTTGAGATTTACGATAGACCTTTAATGTTTCTATATTCTCAATAAAATATCACACTTATGTTGCAACTGTAGTTTTGGCTACTTCTCTGGTAAGCTCGAGAACTAAAATTCGGGGTTAGAGATCTTTTTCGTGGACACAGCAGAGATAGCACATTGTGCAGCTTGCGCTTAAAAATAAACAAATCAAACACCACTCTTTCTTTCTTCATAATAACTATTCTGTCAGAAACCATTTTTATTCAAATAGGTCTTAGGAACAAGCTTTTTAAAAAATTGAATCCAGTAAGTTTTTCGATTTTTTTGGGGTTGAATTCAAGCACAAAGCTACACAGTGGGGTATCTGTGTTCTGTTCACCGTGAGTATCGAATGAGGGTATTAGATATGGACTGTTTGTAACGTGCCAGTAACTGAGGGAGTAATTTCTATACAAGGAAGAGCAATCTAAACTTTAATTGCGTTTGAATAAAAATATAGATTTGAATGCATTTTCCATGTTGATTGGAAAGAATGAAAACCTACAAGATCTGGAACACCGACTCTCTTAGATTCTTCTAGAAATAAAATACCCTTAATGTCAACTGTCAGTGTCGTAGATTTTATGTTTTTCTTTTAACAAAAGTGAAACAGTAACTATCACAGACACTCTTAGAAACAACAGAAGAAAACGGCGCAGATAGCCTATATGCTTTGCCCAGTAAAACGCCAAACGACCAGAGGAAGGTCACGTGTTATTTAAAGACGACAGGCGATCAAGGTCACAGCAAACGACCGTGGCCAAAAGAGTTGCTTGGAAAAATGGGAATGTCAAAGTTACTGACATTACCTAGAAGTTTATAGCTACTGGTGTACAGTTACTGACATTACCTAGAAGTTTATAGTTACTGGTGTTACTTATAAACGTTATCAAGGCTTAGTGCGTTACATTAGATGATTATACTTACAGAGGTTAAACAGAAACGATGCTGTAAACCAGGTGATATTCAAAGGGTACTGTGAACAAAATGTTTCTTGAAGGATAAAGTAGACAAAATGTTACTCAAAGGATACTGTAAACTAGATATTACTTAAAGGAGGTTATACTGTAAACTAGATGTTACTCGAGGGAAGCGAAAACGTAAGCACAAAAGAACGTCTATGAATTGTCTTGATGAAACGTTGAGTGCACTGTGTTTCGGTACATATATTTGAACGCCCGAAGTTATTCCGTATTTTGATGGTTTCAACACACAGTTTCAGTGTTAAGCTTTTTGTTAAGACAGCTGTTCTATGTTGCACACAGTAAATAAATCAAATACGGACGGCATTGCACACCTACTCTTGCAATGGGTTAAAGATTTACGGTTTTATCATGATGCTTTTAAAATATTTACGGTATAGTGAAAGTGTTTCATAAAATTCATTGAGTGTTTTTCCTGCAGTGCGTTTTTAAGCTTCTATGAATAAAAGCAAACGTTCTTACAGTTTAACTATGCGCCCTCTTCAAGTTGTCCTTAAAATATTATATTTAATTCAGTTTAAAAAGTAAAGTAAAAGCTAAAGTAGTTGAAACGAAAGTGTGACTGTCGCGGGTTTCTTTATCTGTGAATTAATTAGTTATATATATATATATATATAAGAATGTATTCAATATTTGTGTGTGTGTATGTTTTTTTAATAACCGACGTGTGTTCGTATGTTTTTTATGTACATACGCAATATCTTTCTCTTTTCGGGTCCTTCGCGAGTACAGCGGTGAGTCCACGGATTTAGAACATTAAAATTAAGGGTTCGATTCCTTCTCAGTGGAGGCGGCAGATTGCTACAAGAAAACACAAACTCTCTATTCGGACGTTGAAAAATTTTCTTCCGAGAGATAGTTTATATTTTTGTTGAGAGATAGAAATGAAAAATATATGAACATGGTCGAGTTTAGATACACGTTGAGTCTAAAGGAAAGCGATTTAAATAATGGAAGTGTGCAATGTTTCATTTTAGAATTGTAGAATTATTTTGTTGCACGAAACAATTAGAATATCACAGCTGCGTTCAGTTTATGTGATGAGCAATTAATTGCTATAAATGTTAAAAAGGTAAAGGATTTTAAATCGTATGTTTTTCTCTGAATTTTTGTTATATTGAACATTCAAAAACCAAACCAGAATCCTGTAAGGTTTTATATGTACAGTATAAATCTTCGCTATTTTTTGTGTTGTAAATAAAGGAATTAAAGACATTATGTGTCGAATACATTTCGTTTTGTCACAAACAGTATTTTGTCAGATAAACGTCATGTAAATTTAGAAGAAATAAGCATATCATACGTCACTCATTGTAATGCAAGTTTAATTTTGGGGATAGGGGTAAGTTAACGGACTTACAACGCTAAAATCTGGTGTTCGATTCCCGCGATGGACACAGCCCAATGTGAGTTTGTGCTGAACCAAACAGTCTTATGATGATGTCACACAGACCGATAATCTATTTTATACGATACTTCCGCTTTTGTGAGTTCACTGGAAAGACCATGAAATTTTATTTTATTTTGATAAATGTAATATTTAAGAATTATTTCAACCTATTTTCCCCCTTAATTTCTGTCTATAAGAACCGTTCATTACTTAGAATACAACCCTACGTTATAAAGCGCGAAGAATATTAAATTTCCCAAAGTTTATTTTATCTCAAATGCGTATATAAAGCTCACACTATTAATCGTTGAGAGCACATTGGCTTATCTACAACTTTGTTTGCTTTGGTTTAATAAGAAGATACACAATATGCTATAATTTAGTATGAACAATTAAGCCCCGGACATCGGTAGGTCTTTCTCTTCTTTTTCTCTCATGTAATTCAAAACACTTCTGGTTTGGTTTTTGGATTTCGCGCAAAACTACACGAGGGCTATCTGCGCTAGCCGTCCCCAATTTAGCAGTGTAAGACTAGAGGGAAGGCAACTAGTCATAACCACCCACTGCCAACTCTTGGGCTACTTTTTTATCAACGAATAGTGGGATTGAACGTAACGTTATAACGTCGCCACGGCTGAAAGGGCGAGCATGTTTGGTGTGATGGAGATTCGAACCCGCGACTCTAAGATTACGAGTCGAGTGCTGGCCATGCCGGGACACTCTTGAAAATAATTTAATAATGTCAATTGATGTGACCTTTAGAACTTTATGGAAAAAAATGTGCCAATTTTCAATCTTCTAACAAGTGACGCTGTTGATGCATGAAACCAGAAGTTTCTTTAGTTTTTGCGTGTGTTTTTTTTAAACAAACTTACGCAATGGGCTTTCTGTACTATGAAGACTTATAGCGCTAACAACCGGGTTTCAATACTCGTGGTGAGCATAGCACAGATAGCCCATTGTGTAGCTTTGTACTTAACTACAAACAAACAGTGCGAATACTTTCAGGTGAAATTTTTGCTTCCTAAATATTAACAATCCATGCTCACAATCTTTAAAACAGGAAACAGATCAACCAAATTTTACTGAAAAAAACATTTAGTTATATTCTAACACAAACACACACAAAGAGACAACATCTTACTTGTGTTATATCCTCAGGCAAGATAGGTTCACAGAATAACACAGTATTCCTGAACCCTATGAGTCTAACACAGTTTGTATGTCTCTGTGTGTATTTACTTCCCACCCTTGCAATATTATTCACAACAGCTTAAGTGGTAGTGTCATTCTTACTTAAGTTGAATTGTGTTATCACCCACGTGACTGGTCATCCATTGAAACGAAGTGGAAGTTGTAACTTTAAAACATCAACCAACCAACCACTAGAAAAAAAACAAACTGTTCTATTCTTATACATTAAACTCAACCTTACAGATATCTCCTCCAGGAGTAAAAAACCAACAAAAAAACGTTACTTCAGGTGAGTGACACAGAACAATAGGTAGCCAGAGCAAAAGGAGCGTTATCTGAAAATTGGACATGCAATGGAATAAATAAAAAATGTTTGAAAAATTCCAAATTCAAATAGAAAGATAGAATATACTTGGTATATACGTTTGTATTATGTTGTTTTTTTTCACACTTTGTCTCAATCTTGTCCTCAAGCCAACATTAATGTTGGGCTTTAAAACCAATTTGAATTTACATTGCACGTCGGTCAAAAACTGCCGTGATTTTCTTTCACCCTCATAAAATAGATCCAGTACAGATAAGCAATCCTTTAATGAAGTATTAACATTTTACCCTTTAACTGTGATGCACAGTTTAATTTCATACAAAAGTGACCTGTAAACAAAAAATGATAAGTCATTGTAATGATAGAAAATGCAAAGATACTTCCTAACATGAATCATATAATACCTACCAAGATCATAACTACAATTCAACATACACAGAAAATGAGATAAAATATCAATAAATAACACAATATCACGATACAAACCTTTTAATAGCGAATACAAAGATAAAGCAATTTGCTTTAACACACAGTATAAACTCTTTAACAGGAAGTGGTACGTAAGCAATAATTCTATCACAATAGACAAAAAAAATATTTAACATAAAACTAAATAATTGGTATTATAATAAAATGAACAACGTTGTTGTTTGGTTTGATTGATGTCAAGTGAAAAACTACACAATGGGACTATCTATGGTCTGCCCGCCTATTTTTTAACGTTGTAACTCTGTGGACCTGGCACTAAGCTCGTGAAGGAGGGAAGCAAATAATATTGTTTATTTATTTTTATTTCTAAAATTTGAATTTTAAATGACTTAAAATAGAATCAACAATAATTACATTTCACTTCATTAATATAGTTCAAAACGTAACAGTAATTGTTCACTAAAACCAATGATATATGTAGCACCTATACCAGTATTATGTGTGTCATATCCCAGCTAGCCTGTAGAACACTATTACAAATTGCTTTGTCAGCACTGTATATCATGTAATGCGGTTGACGTATTATAACATAGTTCCTTTTGTTTTCACCCATTACGTTCTTAACATAGATATAATTTAAATAATGCATTTTAATAGAACCTAAATATAATTGAAACCACTTAATAGGTATGATGAAACAAAATAAAGTTTCATTTTGTGTTCGAGAGTGGATAAGCAATATCATGTACTATTCTCTGCAGACAGGAGCCAACAAGCTAAGGTTTACCCTGCTCAGACCAGTTCTTTCTTTGGGTGGTATACAGTGTGTATGTCTTCCCAAGTACTAAACACCTTGATTTAAATGTGGCCAACAGATGAAAGAATGTTATCACAAGTTTAGGTAACACATCTTCCGATAACACGAACATGTTCAGGTAACGCGCGCATGCTCAGCTAACACCTCTTCTACAACCTTCGTGTTATGCGGAGCCTAAAGAATCTCATGGCTGTTGGACACACAGACTGAGAAGCGATGGTACAGCCCATCCTCGAAGCTACTTGTACACATGCCAAGGTTACGAGCATCCATGTTACGTCGAAGTGTTAAAAATGCTATTCAACTGCAAATATATGTTAATGTTAGTATTCAACCACAAAAGGAACCACTTGCTGTATGGCTACCGCAGAACTGGCTTCAACTCCGTCACAATGACCAGAGTAAAGACAATCAACGAATCTATATAGTCTCACTGTGAAGTTAATTTGTCAACATTTCCATGTTACAAGCTAGGGTGATATTGTATAGCAGTACCATACTCTTTCAATGTTGTTATACAACGTGCATTCGTTTCTTCCAGATTTTTAAAGCTTATCAGCCAATCAAGACACAAGTAGTCCACTCAGATGGTGAGTTTTCTACCATACAAATAATGCTGGGTAATGTTTCACAAAAACTACAACCAAAACACTTATTTCTTTGTCACACAGTATCTTCATTCATGAGTTATGAGCATATATATAGCATATGCAATTACTTGGTCCACTCTGTACTAACACCGCTATATTTCCACTATTACCGGCATCAATATCTTACAATAATTTCCAGTTGTGTCATAGATACACCAAGTTTCTACTGATTCATGGACTGAGATTCTCATTCGCCTTCCTCACTCTCTCTGAAACTTGTCTCAACTTCAGTAAGAAATGACTGTCATGTGGCAAACCTGGAACACTTGGCCATAAACCATCAATAGTCCATTGGTAGTAAGACACAATATTAAGAAACTGCAATTCTTTTGCTTAGTCGCATTAGGAGCCAATCTTTCATCTTTGGTATCTTACTAGGATCCATGGAGACGGCATCTTTACTCACAAAGTGACCATGAGGATCCAATTTTGTGTGCGTATTTGCATATTTTTTTGTATCAATACAATGTTCAGATACTGTTATTTAATCCAAATAGCCATCTGGGTCCACCAACACGCTGGTATATTTAACCAATTGAACCGCTGCTACTACATTAGATCCAGATGAGTTTGTGATCTCAGATGGGTTTTACAACCGCGTGCAACACTTGTCAGCTTTGTGTCCACTCTGGACAACCTTGTGCATACTCTGATGTTACTGCTAGCTTCAGCTGTTTTTACTTTGGTCATTTTAGTGGGATACTTTACATGTGATTGCTTATAATTTCAGAATAGTGTTAAGACTTCATCCCTCCTAGAAAAACTTACTGATGGGTTTTACTATGTTACATGGTGCCAGTACACTGCATCTTATCCATAGCAAACTATTTAACACGTCTCGGCCTGGAAAGGTGATTAAGGATCTCGACTCCTTACCTGATGGTCGCAGGTTCGAATCCACGTAACACCAAAAATGCTCGCCCTTTCATGGTGCCAGTACACTGCATCTTATCCATAGGAAACTATTTAACACGTCTCGGCCTGGCCAGGTGATTAAGGATCTCGACTCCTTACCTGATAGTCGCAGGTTCGAATCCACGTAACACCAAAAATGCTCGCCCTTTCAGCCGTGGGGGCGTTATAAAGTAACGATCAATCCCATTATTCGTTGATAAAAGAGAAGCCCAAGAGCTAGCGGCGGGTGGTGATGACTAGCTACCTTCCCTCTAGTCTTAAACTGCTAAATTAAAGACGGCTAGATCAGATAGTCCTCGTGTAGCTTTGCTTGAAATTCAGAACAAATCACTATATAACACAACTCATGTGCACATATATATATTATCCCCCCCCCCATACTGTGTAATGTTCGTTAGTCTCTGCATTATTTCACTAGCTAATAAACTCTATAGTATGTTCATCCAAATGATTCTAATACTAGAACCGTTGGTCCCTAGACATAGTCAGTGATTTACCTTTCCATTCATCAGAATGTAGTCTGTGTCAATATAACTCAGTGTTGGCTTTGCTCTGGGTGTATGATGTACCACAATATCTGCCAGTGATCTAGTCACTCATGTATCTATCAACCAGAAACTTTATTTCTCACTCACGTTTATTATCTGTCCTTCGTTTGGAAAGTCTTATGACCAGAAAGTATTCTGTTACAAGAATAAATAAAATCAAAATAAAGAGATACAAATAATTTTCTTTTCTGCTTTTAAAGTCCACATGTCATGCTGTGTTATAGCCTGCAGAGTGCATAATTCTTCTCGCGATTCATGACATGTGCACGTTTTAATGACATCACGACAGGCAGTACACATTGCAACGTCAAGCATTCCTTATGTGATGAATTTTTAGTGCTTACTGACCGAGTGAAAGACAACACACTACTGTATAGTGGTGCAAATGATTAAAACGGGTGAACTCTCCAGGAAGTCCTTGGCTTCCCTTTAGGAATATAATTTCTCGCTTAAAACTATCGGGAGATGGACTGCAATATTTCAGCTGTTTCTTTTTGCCAAACTGATACAGAACATTCCTATCGTTTATTGTTGTTTACTTCATATACGTATGGATATCTTCATATACATAAGTTGACTATTTTATAACAGTTTCCCTTTTTCTTTATAATTTGCCCCCCTATGACACAGCGGCATGTCTGCGAACTCACAGTGCTAGAAATCGGGTTTCGATACCAGTGGTGGGCGGAGAACAAATGCTTATTATATAACTTTGTGCTTAATTCGAAGCAAACAAATCGTTATAATTTAACGTAAATAACTTCTATCCTTGTTGATTGATAGTTTTGTGACTTTTTGATGGATAGTTTTGTGACTTTAAAGGGACTATTTTTTAATAATTTCACAGTAACTATTTCGTCTGAGGTCTCTAATTGTTATTCTAAGCACAACTAATTAAGTTTCACTTTGCGGACACTAGCGTAATGGTTTCTAAAGCACAGAAAGTCTATGATTGTTTGTTTGTTTGTTTTTGATTTCGCACAAAGCTACTCGAGGGCTATCTGTACTAGCCGTCTCTAATTTAGCAGTGTAAGACTAGAGGGAAGGCAGCTAGTCATCACCACCCACCGCCAACTCTTACGCCAACGAATAGTGGGATTGGCATGTTTGGCGCGACGGGGATGCGAACCCGCGACCCTCAGATTACGAGTCGCGCGCCTTAACACGCTTTGCCATGCCGGGCCAAAGTCTGTGATATTTTACTGGGCGTTCCGTTGCGCACCTTAAGTGTCTTCCAAATCATATACCATTGTTCATTTAGTTTTAGTTTCATTAAAATTGTTGATTAAACTGTATAATATAATTATATTTGATTGTTTATTTGTTTTCATTACGTATTATTATGATTATTAGCTCTGCATATGGTTATAAGACGAACTTAAATCTTTTAAATTGGATAAACCTTGTGAGGTGTTTGTGAGATTATGGCCGAAAATATTGCCAGTAATGATGGTTTACAGCTAATGAGTAAATGGAATCTAATAATAATAAGTTTTTATTTTAAAACTTTGCATACACGTGCGTAGATAGAACAGTATACGAGACAAGCTTTATCAGGTATTCGGTTAATTGTTATTTATGGTTCATCCACGTATTGCTTTGACTAGAAATTAGGAATGATCATAAAATCTTTTGGTTCGTAAGATAACGCGTTCACCTGGACAGTTCTACAGGATATTCGTTAAACACGTATTTACTTGGGAAACAGCTGAACCGAGTGTAGTCTGTTGTTATAATCACTTATTGCAAACATGGAAGATACACCGACGCTTTTGGTGTGCCAGTTAGATAGTCGGTCATAAAGTCGGTTGTAAGTATGTTGGTGTGTAAAGACGGAGTTGAACTTGTATTGTAGCGAGTCGATGTAACACACGGGCTTAATGGTTTAACAGCCTAATGATGAGCCAGTGCTGAAACGACTTCCCCGAGTGAAGGAACGCCTGATAAGTTCACCCTAATGATAGCCTGCTTATTTCGATGGTGTTGTAAAACAGTGAAACACTCTCTTATCTCCATGTCGACATTAGCTGACTAAGTCCGTCGCCATCTTTATTGTTGTCTGGGGCAACTGTCGTCGGGACAACCCAACCCGTTTGCCAAAACCATAATTCCTACTGGAACCTGGAATACTAATAATAGCGAAATCTTCGATTTACAGTTGATAATGGAGTGACAGCGCAGAGCTGTTCTCTTCTTAATATATTTTAAGACTGGGAATGAAGGGGAAAATATCAATTATCCAATAACCTTTTACTTTTATTGTATTCCCAGATCGAATAACTTATCTCAGTATGACTTTTTAAATAGGTTATGCTACAAGTTACTTGTAGGTTTATGACTGTTGACTACAAGGACTTCAGAAATACGAGACACACACAATATTTAAAAACGTGATCACTATTGTAGTTAATGCATGTAATTGCTGCAGAGGTTTTATACAAAAACTAGTGGTCTTAATAACCATGACCATTTGGTGTTGTAACAGATAAAACATAAAACTACTGAATGTGATACGATATGTGAGCGCCACCTTTAGGAAACGATATGTAAACAAGAGATACTCTGAGGGTTTGTTTGTTTTTGAATTTCGCACAAAGCAACTCGAGGGCTATCTGCACTAGCCGTCCTTAATATAGCAGTGTAAGACCAGAGGGAAGGCAGCTAGTCATCACCACCCACCGCCGACTCTCGGGCGACTCTTTTACCAACGAATAGTGGAATTGACCTAACGTTATAATGCCCCACGGCTGAAAGGGCGAGCATGTTTGGTGCGACGGGGAGTCGAACGCCTTAACACTCCTACGAAAAGACGTTTCTAGTCCTGATTTCTCCAAGCCCGTTCCCCTGGCTGTGGTTTCGCTAGATAGTAGATAGGGACAGTGGGAATCTCGTTAATCCATCCATTAATGGATTTAAATGGCAATTTCATTTAAATACAAAATTATTAGCCTAATATTAATAACCTTTCAAGTTGCTCTGGGGCCTATTAGGCCCCACTTTCGTAGGAGTGTTAACACGCTTGGCTATGCCGGGCCCTTTTCTAATGAAAAGTTTAGATTTAATAAACATATTACGACTCACAGACCTATAGTTCTTGTAAATGGTGTTTATCTATTAGGGTATTGTATCTACGTGTTATGAAATATTCAATGACTGCTTGTTACGTTATAGTTTCTAGGATGTCAGGTATTTAAGGTGGTTGAGCGTCCGATGTTAACATTAAAAGTTCATGCTGGAAATTCACTGAGTTTGCTACATCCCTTTAATTCCGTCATAGAAATAAGTCGTAATATTGAGATGGCCACACATCGTTCAACTTCTAAAGAGTCTCCCGCTAATACAGCGGTAAGTTTACGGACTTACAACGTTAAAACCAGGGTTCGGTTCCCCTCGGTGGACTCAGCAGACAGCCCGATGTGGCTTTACTATAAGTAAAACACACACACACTTCTCAACATAAGTAATAAACTCTTGTAAAATGTCAGGTTGTTGAAGACTGATTTTGGTCGGTACCGTCACGTGTCTGACCACGTGGGATATTTCACGAGGAGTCATTACGTAATATCATTGTGTTATAGTGTTGTTTTTTTTAATCGTGGTTAGGCTTTTCGGATATTTTGAATAGTGTCACATTTACTCCTAATAATTTCTGCGCTATTATAAACAAATAGCTGCTCATCCGGGCGCGACATGGGCTTAATATGCGTCGTGTAATACGGGCTACGTTCAGAGCAATAAATATTTTGTTAAATGTCATTAAATTAGTTTCAGCCACGTGTGTGTGTTAGTCATCTAATAGGAGTGATTCTTTACCAGGGAGAAATAATTAAAAACGTTACTCAAAAATCGCTTGCGCTTAAAACTGTGGCGAAACTATAGTAAGTGACGAATAAATCTCTGTATACTCGAATAACAAATAGTTGTTAGGTCTTGGATTCATGTTAACACGTAATGAGTAAGCACCTTTTCTGCGAGTATAGTTTAGTGTGAGAGATTATCTTAGTGAAATTTCCCTCAATTATAATCCCTTTATTTATGAAACTGTCCTTACTTTCATATGTAGTGAACTAAACCCTAACAGGTTAATTTCTAGACGGCTTTATCTACTAGTTACCTCACACGAAACAGTAAAACAGTCCATTGTTGTTAACCATAACTAAAGCTGTGGGAGAAAGTTAGATTGGTTTGTTTTGAATTTCGCGCAAAGCTACACGAGGGATATCTGGGCTAGCCGTCCTAAGTTAACAGTGTAAGACTAGAGGGAAGACAGCTAGTCATCACTACCCACCGCCAACTCTTAGGCTACTCTTTTACCAACGAATAGTGGAATTGACCGTCACATTATAACGCCACCACGGCTTAAAGAGCGAGCATGTTTGGTGTGAAAAGGATTCAACTCTGCGACCCTCAGATTACGAGTCGAGTGCCTTAACCACCTGGCCATGCTAGGGAAAGTTAGAGCCTGTTTTGTCTAATTATACAGCTTAAGATACTCTGTCTGTACCGCCTAAGATACTCTAGCTATACAGCCTAAGATACTCTGTCTATACAGCTTAAGATACTCTAGCTATACAGCCTAAAATACTCTGTCTATACAGCCTAAGATACTCTGTCTGTACCGCCTAAGATACTCTAGCTATACAGCCTAAGATACTCTATCTGTACCGCCTAAGATACTCTGTCTGTACCGCCTAAGATACTCTAGCTATACAGCCTAAGATACTCTATCTGTACCGCCTAAGATACTCTGTCTGTACCGCCTAAGATACTCTAGCTATACAGCCTAAGATACTCTGTCTATACAGCCTAAGATACTCTGTCTATACAGCCTAAGATACTCTGTCTATACAGCCTAAGATACTCTAGCTGTCTTTACAACCACAGCTATCTGTTTCTCACATTGTAACTTTACGTATGTATAATGGTGTAAAACCAAAATTCATTATTCTTTCGTAAGTTTTTTTTATTTGTAAAATATTTGATGTTCATAGATTTTGAAAATATTTGATGTTCACAGATTTTGAGTTCACAAGAAAACAAGATGTTTTGTTTCTTTTATTCGCTTGATAAAACACGCTGATTTATTGTCAAGACATGTCTGTTACTCATTTCTATAGACGTCATAAACTAGTATTTTTTCAACACTGTTTTGTGTTTCATATAGAACGTTTCTTATGCACTCTGAATATACTACGCCAAAAGCGTGCTCCGTTCTCTGTTAAGCAAAGTATAATAATAAACAAACGTGTGTGAATCCCCCGGGCTTCCATTAAATTCTGAAAGTTACGGAAAGATGCAGATGACATCTTTTACAAACGACACCGCACTGCTCTCTCTTTTCTCTTCAGTGAAACATTCAGCCGTTGACAAATCTGCGTTGATAAATGTTCTGCCCAAGTTTGCTGATCGGAGTCGCTCTTTCTCCTCTTACACTTCACAACACTTCAAAAGATGTAAACTAGCAGAAAATGAGGTTTAAACAGCCTGTTGGGTTTCTCACACAAAGGATGTGAACCGAATAGTTGCTCAAACATACAAACTTTATGATATAAAATTACAGACCAAGAAATGTTGTTTGAAGTGACATGTGTTTATTATTTTACATTGATAAATGTTGAAGTAACATATGTTTATTATTTTACATCGATAAATGTTGTTGAAGTAACGTGTTTATTATTTTACATTGATAAATGTTGTTGAAGTGACATGTGTTTATTATTTTACATTGATAAATGTTGAAGTAACATATGTTCATTATTTTACATCGATAAATGTTGTTGAAGTAACGTGTTTATTATTTTACATTGATAAATGTTGTTGAAGTGACATGTGTTTATTATTTTACATTGATAAATGTTGAAGTAACATATGTTCATTATTTTACATCGATAAATGTTGTTGAAGTAACGTGTTTATTATTTTACATTGATAAATGTTGTTGAAGTGACATGTGTTTATTATTTTACATTGATAAATGTTGGTAACATATGTTTATTATTTTACATCGATAAATGTTGTTGAAGTAACGTGTTTATTATTTTACATTGATAAATGTTGTTGAAGTGACATGTGTTTATTATTTTACATTGATAAATGCTTGAAGTAACATATGTTTATTATTTTACATCGATAAATGTTGTTGAAGTAACGTGTTTATTATTTTACATTGATAAATGTTGTTGAAGTGACATGTGTTTATTATTTTATATTGATAAAAAGTAACATATGTTCATTATTTTACATCGATAAATGTTGTTGAAGTAACGTGTTTATTATTTTACATTGATAAATGTTGAAGTAACATGTGTTTATTATTTTACATCGATAAATGTTGTTGAAGTAACGTGTTTATTATTTTACATTGATAAATGTTGAAGTAACATGTGTTCATTATTTTACATCGATAAATGTTGTTGAAGTAACATGTGTATTATTTTACATTGATAAATGTTGTTGAAGTAACGTGTTTATTATTTAACATTGATAAATGTTGAAGTAAATAACATGTGTTTATTAGTTTACATTGATAAATGTTGTTGAAGTAACATGTGTTTATTATTTTACATCGATAAATGCTGTTGAAGTAATATGCTTATATTATTGTACGCCTCCCACTGGCTCGGCGGTGTGTCTGCGGACTTACAACGCTACAAGCCGGGTTTCGATACCCGTAGTAGGCAGAGCACAGATAGCCCATTGTGTAGCTTCTTTGTGCTTAATTCTAAACAATATTATTGTACATAAATAAATGCTGTTAGGTAACATGTTTTTATTATTGTACATTGATAAATGCTGTTAATAATATGTTTTTATTATTGTACATTGAGTATTGCTTCACGCATTACTTTCATAATGGTTCTTACAGAACTAGGAATTTATCACTTTACTAGTAAGTTTTAATACATACCATCAATATATAAAATACTAGAACGATAATAGCTATTGATTAATATTATATTAATTGATAATAGCTATGTTCTGATTACAAATCGAATGCAACAGAGATCTATGAACACCTAAAAACTTTACCTTTCAGTATTTTTTACTAATGCGTGTCTCTCCCTGGTGGCGTCAAGACGAAACCTGACTTATCTAACTTACATACCTCCTTCTGCGTTACTCAACATCTAAATCTGAGGTTGCGCACACACACTCTCACACATACGGATACAAAACATTTTCATCGTGTAGCCTTTGATGTACCATTCCCAGTATTATTACTACAGTTGTGTGTCTTCAAGAGAATTAACATGGAGAAAAAAATCATTTTTGAATTACGGACTTCAAAAGAGAGAGCTTTAGACAGTTTCTTCTCATAATTTCTCTAACAACTTCAAGAAGTTGTTCACAGGCTCATAATTATCACACTTTAATTAGAATTAATGCACCAGTCTAAAGAGAAAACACCAATAAAAAGTAGAACACTTTAATGGAAAATAGTAAAAGCAAAGAAAGGCCTAGGAAAACCTGTATGGATAAGTGCATTTAATTAATTTTAATTTGAAGTCATGAGGAACGGAAAAAAACACATACTTTTGATTTGATATTTCTCAGGAAATATCTGATTAAAACTCAGCGTTTGTATTGACTGGAAACTGTGGTAAAACTACACAGTTTCGCTATCTGTAGTTTCCCTATTTCTGGTTTTATAGTATGCATGTATTTCAACCCGACTTCTTTCTTTACCTTCATGAAATTAATATACGTCACAAAATAATTTGATTGCACTTTTCATCACCGAACAATAGAATATTTAATTGTTTTAGAGCAAAGCTACGCTGAGCTCTCTGCTGTGTTTACCGCGGGGAATCGAACTCCGGATTTTAGCTTAGTAAGTCCGTAAACTTCCTGTTGTCCCATTAGGGGGCGAATAATAGGAAATTGCATAAAGTTAAAGAACATTTGTTGACTTACGTTTCTTGGTATTTCAGGAAATCCCAATAAAGAAAGAAGTTGTTTAGTGCTTTGTTTTGTTTGTTTTGTACTTCGCGCAAAGCTACTCGAGGGCTATCTGCGCTAGCCATCTCTAATTTAGCAATGTAATACAAGAGGGAAGGCAGCTTGTCATCACCGCCAACTCTTGGGCTACTCTTTTACCAACGAATAGTGGGATTGACCGTCACATAATAACGCCCCCACGGCTGAAAGGGCGAGCATGTTTGGTGTGACGGGGATTCGAACCCGCGATCCTCAGATCACTAGTCGAGTGCCTTAACCGCCTGGCCATGCTGGTCCGTTATTTACTGAAAGTGTTTTGGACAGGTCTGAAGAAAATGGCTGAAGTGGTGCATGACAGTGTTATTCATGTTGCCTGTCAGGAAAGTGTCTGAAGAAAATGGCTGAAGTGGTGCATGACAGTGTTATTCATGTTGCCTGTCAGGAAAGTGTCTGAAGAAAATGGCTGAAGTGGTGCATGACAGTGGTATTCATGTTGATTTGTATCAGAATTGTCGAAGAGAAAATGGCTGAAGTGGTGCAAATGACAGTGTTATTCATGTTGCCTGTCAAGAAAGTGTCTGAAGAAAATGGCTGAGTGGTGCATGACAGTGTTATTCATGTTGCCTGTCAAGAAAGTGTAACAGAAGAAAATGGCTGAAGTAAATTGCATGACAAATTATATGTTGCCTATGGAAATATACGAAGAAAATGAAAGCTGAAGTGGTGCAGACAGTGTTATTACTTGTTGCCTGTCAGGAAAGTGTCTGAAGAAAATGGCTGAAGATGGGTGCATGACAGTGTTATTCATGTTGCCTATCAAAGAAAGTGTCTGAAAAAATGGCTGAAGTGGTGCATGACAGTGTTATCATGTTGCCCTGTCAGGAAAGTGTCTGAAGAAAATGGCTGAAGTGGTGCATGACAGTGTTATTGTTGCCTGTCAGGAAAGTGTCTGAAGAAAATGGCTGAAGTGGTGCATGACAGTGTTATTCATGTTGCCTGTCAGGAAAGTGTCTGAAGAAAATGGCTGAAGTGGTGCATGACAGTGTTATTCATGTTGCCTGTCAGGAAAGTGTCTGAAGAAAATGGCTGAAGTGGTGCATGACAGTGTTATTCATGTTGCCTGTCAGGAAAGTGTAAGAGAGAAAATGGCTGAAGTGGTGCATGACAGTGTTATTCATGTTGCCTGTCAGGAAAGAGAAACTGGTAAAAAGCATATTTTGACTCGTTTAACTTTGATTCTGTATCTTGAAATTAAGTAATTATATTTTAATTTGATTTTATAATAATTTCTATATGTTATTTATGTAGATATCAGGATGAGTCCAAATATATGTCGTCAGTACTTTCCGCAAAACTTCGAGTCACTTGAAGTAATTCTGGAAGAAACTACAAGTTTCCTCTTGTGATCTATGTTGGGATAGACATAACATTTATATTAAACCTATAGGCTCGAAATAAACGTACCAAACAAACAAGCATGTCGCTCTTAAAATTCTAGAAAACAAATAAAATACTATATATATATATCTTTATATATATCGGATAATGACTGTTTCGGTAGGTCAGGTGTAACAGCCGTCACTAATGCAGACTTTTGAGGTGAAACACCCGCCCTATGTTTGTGACAACACTGACGAAATCTATTAGTAATAATGACATATTTACATTTACACGGGCCTAGGCTTAAGGTAAATTTATTGAAAGCATTTAACTAAAGTGAACTTTATGTCAGTT